>NC_048900.1:775948-999913 GCF_011077185.1 Oxyura jamaicensis | reverse complement strand
GGGGGGTTTTTTTTTTTTTTTTTTTTTTTTTTTTGTAGCAAAGTAGATAAATACTCCTAACATATTCCTTAGGTCGGCTAGGTCTAAAGACAGACCTTTAAAAAAGGGTGAGTTGTGCCTGAAACTGGATAAGTAACTTATTTTCTTACGCCCAAGCGTTCTTATGGTATTTGTTATTTCACAATCAGACTTTTTGTATTCCAAAACTATTTATAGTAGGTGCATATATATTGCTCCAAAATCAGATGTATTTAGTTCAGATCTGCTGTTTACTCTCAGTTTCCTGGAAAGCATGGGAGGATTCTTTACCTGAAAAAAGCACTTTGCATTCATTCTCCTTTCATAAGGAGAATCTGGAGCAAGAAACTGAGAGTCCATTTAAGTTGTTCTCTGTATCATGTAATGAACTTGTACAAACAGCCAGGGAAGAAGAAAGCTGTTGTTTATCTTCTGCCTCCCCATTTTGCTTTATATGCTACTTATGCTCTCGTATCACGTGAAGCAATTGTAGAAGTACATCAATGTCATCTACCGATTGTCTCCTATCATTCAAGTCAGGGGTTACCTCTGATACTTGCTGAGGAAAGATAACATGCAGATTGAAAACAGTATGCATTAAATCAGTGCTGTGTAAGGGGAAGTTAAATATCCTATGATCTTTGCGTATTGTGTTTTTGGTGTGTTCAACTATACAGCTAAGCAGGATGAACTCTTAACTGTTTTAAATGAATAGCCTCAATAATATTAGACTGCATTTTGCCTTCTAATGCCTTATGTGCATCCCCTCTGTTATAGCTCCCTGTAGATGTATGTCCTGTGTGTTATAAGAAATGTAATAAAAATGTAACAGTGAACTTCAGGAGTTAACTTACGTGTTGAATTTTGATTAAATGGTTTAGGTGGCATGTAGAAGTATGAAAATGATAAAACACTTCTATGACCATGTAGTTGTGTGTGGTAAATCCTTATTTTGTCCTCTTTGTGCATTGAAGTTCAGGGAATGTCATACCCTAATAGTAGCATGTAGAACTGAAGACTTCTTGGTAACTTTGTCAGCTGTGTTTAGATGGCAAATACTAAGTCATGTGCAGAAACAAAATAGAAATAGTTTTTAATAGAAGTTCATAGAGTACTAAAGCTGCATTGTTAATGCAGGTCTCACAGTCTCTCACAGGCAGGTCTCATACTCTTCTCACAGATGAATCTCAAGTTACATTTTATTTCTTGAATGACTTTAAATATTTTCTCACTATTGACTGGAGTGAAAAGTTAGGTGGGAGTGCTGAAATCATACTAAGCGCTTGTATTCAATTGGATGTATCTGTTGGAAGAGACAGTTCCACAAAATTATACTTCAGCAAGTGGAAGGATAGCTCTCACTTTAGCTCTGGCTAATCAACAGTCCAAATGGTTAATGGTAATTAACTTGACCCAGATTGTGGGATTTTTTTTTCCTTCCTCTGAAGTTTGGAAAGACTGACATTTAAGTTCTGAACTGTTGTCTTTATTACTGGGGGAATGTTCAGGTGTGCAAAGCTGGCTGAGGATCATCTTGGAGGAAGTCCAGTGTTGAAAAAAACTGTATTTGATGTAGTCTGGGCTTCTGCTGTTTGTTTAGAAGGGGTCATACTGCTACTTTTGTCTCTTTTTTTTTTTCACTTTAATCTACAAGGCTTGCCTTAAAAGAGAACCTCAGAAATAACATGTTCAGTGTGAGTAATTAGGAGCCAAGGGTTGGAGTGGATTAAAGAGGCAAGCCAAAGTGATAGTGCATTGAAGTACATACATGACTTATTTTACACCCAAGATTATGGAAGGCTTCTGTTGAATCCAAGTTTGAGTAGGGATCAAGAGTTTCTTGTATTAACCTTGTAAATGATTGGTCTTTCCCAAGCCTCTTTTTCCTCGTATTACAAAATAGCCACAGATCCTTTTTTTTAATAACAATGAAAAGGAAGTATAAGTCGTTGCTCATCAGTACTACTAGGGGTCTAAGTCTGGTCCCACATGTTTGGCTGTGTGCAGGTGCTGTTGTTTGAAAGGAATAGCATTAGGGCTCATACTGTTAGCAGTGAGGATGGATGCCTTAGTAGGCCTGTATAAGGTAAGCAGTTCTGGTGATCTTAAGGTGGTGTTCCTAATATTATTTTGAATCTTTTTTGAATTTTTGAATTATTTTGAATCTTTTTCGCTCTAAATCTGGCACATAAAACCCACTTCAAACTATCTATGCTTCATACTAAATGTATTTCTGCAAACTTTGTAGCATAAATGCAGTTCACGATACAGTGAAGACTTTGTGCTACAACTGGAAAAAGAGCTGGTCCAAGCCAGGCTGAGTGAAGCAGAATCCCATTGTGCCCTGAAGGAGATGCAAGATAAAGTTCTAGAGATGGAAAAGGTAAATCAAATCTAGGCTCTCCTGTGTAAAATAGTACCAGAAATAGAATACAAGTCCCTGTAAGTTTGTGTAGTTGTGCTCTATACTTACGTTTTCTTGATTGCAAAATGCTTTTCAAAACTCAAGTCAATATAGCAGAAGAAAATAACCAGAAACACCAAAAAACACCAAACAAAAAAAAAAAAAAAAAAAAAGACTGCTTGCACTGGGAAGGGTCTATGGAGAAAGTTCATTTTCTCCTATTCCTGAAGCCCACTACCCTGGAAAACAGTTTCTGGTGGAGTCTTCATAATTAATGTTAACTGTTTCAAAATAATATCCTGCCATGAGCAGTTGTCTTATGGTAAGCTTTGAAGTAACGTGAAATCCACGAATAGTTTGGGGATGTGGGGGAAGAAGGAAGAGTTCAATGTTACCTTTTGCAGATATTAAGTTCTTGAGTCTCTCCCACCTCCTGTTGTGGGCAGGGAAAGAATATCTACTGTGCTTAGCATCAAAATCTCTACTGCTTTTTGGGTGACATCTCAGCTTGTAATTTTCTATACTGGAACTCCAGTTGTACTCAAACCATCTGTCAAACACTCTTCTTTGGGGGAAAAAAAAGGCAAAAAACTGCAAATAGAAGAAATCCAACTGACCTTACATAAATAGCATGCTATTTAGATCATAATGCGTTGGCTTGGGAAAGTGTTTCCCCATGGAAACCCTAAAAAGCTCTGTACTTGAGAATGTGGCCAGGACTTACTAGTTAACTCAACTGGATTAATCTCACTAAGATTTCACTCTTTTAAATACCTAAGGAGCTTGTTTGGGAACCTGACAGGCTAGTAGTGTGGTAGTTTTTACTCTACTGAATGTTTGTAAGAATTCAGCATCTAAATGATCTTTTTTCAGAATTCTGTCAGTTCTTAAATTTGTCAGTACTTATAGCCTATGGTTTGAAGCAGATACTAGTAAGTGGTGTTTGTTCATCTTAATATATTACTTAAGAAAATCTGGCAACTGTGACAGTACTAAGTATCTACAAAAATACTTGGTTTTGCGGAAAACTACTACTAAAAAGTATAGTAGAAAGTGATGAAGTTCAACTTCTGAGTATTTGGTGACCAGTGACTCAACGTAGGCCAACTGTAGTGGGGCAGACCATGTCTTTCTTCCTCTCTGTTTCTTTAACAGACTTTATTATGCTTTCATCACTGTTTTACTTGCCCCACATCATTCCTGCAGTGTTTTTTGCTGTTTTCTGCTTAGCTTTCTCCAGTCTGTCTACCTTCTCATGTTCTTTGTAAACATCCATGCACTTTCAGCTATCTGTAAGAGCTTTCCTTGACTAGTTACTGTTTTAAATGTTAATGGTTGGTTCCTTTTGTCAATATGCATTTACTGCCTTTTTCAAAGGCAGATGACCTAGTTCCCAAAAACTAAACTTCCATTTATTCTTTTTTTCTTGTATGTCTAAATAAGAGTTTTAGATTTATATCTCTTATTTAGACTTAAAGGTATAACTTCAGTTTCTCACTTGCTTTACTTTTATTGACTGGTTCAAAATCTTTCATGCTTATCCCCATACCATTGATGACATGCCAAAAATAGTGTAAACAGTGCTTTGTTAGGGATCCTGTCCAATGAAATCTGGAAGTCAGAAAACCTTAAAAACCTTGTCAACTTGTTTCTGTAGTTGATAGTTTGAAGATGCTTTGACTCACTGCATACAGAAACTTAGATATTTAAGGGATTTTATTTTGTAAGGGTTATGTTATTAAGAAGTTTTGGTTAACAATAAGAGTTATATATGGAATAACTTTTTGAGTGGGTCTCACCAAGCATTATTTTATTCAAATACATACTTAAGAGGATGTTTGTTCCAGAGGAACAGCTCTCTCCCTGATGAGGAAAATGTTGCTAGACTACAAGAAGAACTGATTGCAGTAAAATTAAGAGAAGCAGAAGCTCTGATGGGTCTCAAAGAACTAAGGCAGCAAGTCAAAGATTTAGAAGAACACTGGCAGGTATGGGTAGCAATGTACTGTTCCATTTTTTTCTTTTTATCAGTGATGATAAAGCAATAGACTGAAAATTTGAGATGTGTCAAATAAGAATTAGTGATTATGGATCAAGCCTATGAGGTAAGAAAGTCTTTAAATTAAATTGCCACAAGAATGTTATAGATGGCAGAAAGGCCTGTGCTATCAACCATTCTTGTAGACAGGAAGTACTTGATCCATATTCCCACTTGCTTAATTTTTAACAAGAGCTAGAAGTGAGCAAAGCTCTCTTTCAGGATATGTTTGCAATTAGCTGACTTACTGTAGTTGGGAAGTACTGTCTTTGGCTTTTTAACTTTCTGTTCTTAAATCTAGTTAATTTGCATGGCTTTCTAGTTTGAGGAAAAACTGTAGCACTCTTAGCAACTGTGCACCATACAGTTGAGACACCAAGGAGTTCTTTGAAAGAAATTGCTTAAGTGAAATTAGGGAACAGCAGGTTTATCAGCAGTGACATGTTTTTTAGCGTCATCTAGCTCGCACCACTGGAAGATGGAAAGATCCTCCAAGAAAAAATACAGTGAATGAGCTACAGGACGAGCTGATGACAGTCCGATTGAGAGAAGCAGAAACACAGGCTGAACTAAAGGAGACCAAACAAAGAATGATGGAGATGGAAACACAGGTATGATTTTGAATGCTAGCATGTGTGAATTGATCTGATTGGTATCACATGACAAGTATCAGTTACTGGTCTTTCACCATCTATGGGTAAGACTTAAGCTCCAAAATATGTCTTGTGTTTTTTTCAGCTGTTTTTTTCCCATTTCCCAACTGGTGGATTAGAAGGAAGAATTTAGTGCATATAGTCCAGTTTAATGTCTCTTACAGTACTAAGCTTTCTTAATTTCCAATTTGGAGTAATTAATGGACTCTGCGTGAATGTGAGTCTTAATTCATTAATTTGTAACTGGCACAATAACAAAAGTGCACTTAAGTTATTTCCCATTTCACAAGCCTAGCACTGTCACTTTAAGAATTAGAATTACTGTTCACTTCTGGTGAAATTGTCTATACTAGACCCTCTACTGAGTGATTACTAAAATGGACTCTGAGCAAAACAACTGCATGTTGTCAGTTCTTAGGAGAAGCTTTACCTGTAATGTGCCAAAAAGGAAAAGAATGATCTAGCGTTGTTGAGATGTGCAGAAAAGGAAAAGAAAGAAAAAAAAAAAAAAAAAAAAAAAAAAAAAAAAAAAAAAAAAAAAAAACTTGTCCACCAAGGTCTTTCTTTTGCAACTGCAGTATGTTAACCAAATAAATCCGAGAGTGTATTAAAATTTCCAAGTTACATTTGTGAACTCTCAAATGACTCAGCAGAAATGTGTTGTTGATGGAGAAGTGTTTGTAACAGGCCTTTGAGAAATCTTCCCATGCTAAGTGTAACTGATACTTGAGGGAGGGTATGCAAACAAAAACTTGTCAAGCTTTGTCAATCCCAGAAACCAGGAGAGTATGTAAGTGCTACTGAAGAGAGATTAAATGATTGTAAGGTATGTGGTGGCTTACTACTGACAGGACCACTTCTTGTTATAGTAACTTAATAAAAGTTTCCTCTTGCCTTAATTTCTAAAACTTTTACTGAAGTGTTAATACTGTTTCACAGCAGCACTAATGTGTTTTGTTTTGTTGGTTTTCCCCTATCTGTTTTAGTCAGTAGGGGGCATAGGTATCCTGTACTCTGCATTACATGTAGTAATTGCAAGACCTCTAGGTAGTTCTCGCTTCAGCATGCACAGGGATTTGATGCCTATGCTGTCCAGCTGTCACTTGAAAGAAAGGCAGTGGTTCTCATATTGTGTGCTACTCTGTGCACAGCTTCACTTAAGAAAAGCATGTTAGTACAAGACAATCTTAACTATGGTGCCATATTACTTTCAGGAATTCATTGGAATGGGAACTGTGCGGACAGTATTTCTGCCATACCTGATGTTTCTTGGTTACATCAACTTGTAGCTGTGACTGCGATGCAAGTTCACAAAATCTTAGACTTACCTAAACATGAGACCAGTAGAAACAGATGTACTGCAGCATTATGCTGATGTTTTTACAGTGAATCTTATATTGTTTAAGAACTCTGTAATTATCCTGGCTGATGTTTAAAACTTTTCTGATTGCATTTAGAAAGAAAACTCTGAATGCATTTCCATAAAGTCTTTCTATAGCAAATGATCTGTCAAGTCTGTCTTGGCAGACTTCAGGGAAGTAAATTAATCTTAAAAAAAAAAAAAAAAATCCTTACCATGCATCTTTTTCTTTCTTGTTAAAAATGTCAGAGTCAGATCAATAATAACCATTTGCGAAGGGCAGAGCAGGAGGTTACCAGCCTACAAGGGAAGGTACAGTATCTTTCTGCACAGAACAAAGGACTTCTTGCTCAGCTGAATGAAGCAAAACGAAGACAAGCAGAGATTGAATGTAAGGTAAACAACATGAATAGAATATTTGTCCGCTAATGCATATGTAATTGTAGTATTTTCCACTTGTGTTGAATAGAATTGAGTTCTAACTAAGAAGTAAAATCACAAAACCTAACCTTTACCAATTTGACAGTGTCATCTTGAATTTACCATCTCAAAATCATTTGAGGTTTTGACAGAGCTGCTGCTTTATGGTCCCACAAAGATAAGCTTTTACTTCAAAATGTGGTTCTACTCAGAAGTGTCTCTGTGCAATATATAAAAAAGATACTCTTCTGCTCAACAGATTCTGATTGCTGTATCTATTCTACAGTAACAGAAGAGGTTAATTACTTTAACACTGGCTATTACTGTAGAACTAGCTTAGGTTTTAAAAAGGGAGTAAAAGTAGTGTTTGAATTGAGAGGTGTACAGAAAGGAGTGTTATGGTATTAATTGCCTAAAAAGTAACTAGCCTTTAAGAGATCAGCCTAAAAAAAAATGGGTAAGAAAGTAATGTTTATTACTGTCAGTGCACAAAAGCTCTATCTGATGCTTGGGTCTCAGATTAATTTTGTAAGTAAATCTATAACCAATCCTTAATAATTTATCTTATAAACTGTGCATATGATATGGAAAAGCAATAAAGGATTAGTCTTACAAGGTTTTTCTTCTAACTTGGATGAAATTACTTTAAGATTCTTTGAAAATAGCAGTCGTTAATAACCAACAAATTACTAGTACTGACATACAGTAACATTAGTTTCTGAAACTTGTTTTGCAATTGCTGTTAAAAAGATTACAGTTTACATTGTGTCAATTTTATAATGTTATACTATACTATAATGTAATGTAAATACTACCCATTTGATGTATACACACTCTCTGGAGTTCTATTGTTTAACTGTTTAATTGTGACCTGTTCTGCTTAAATACATTTTTTTTTGCTAACTGTATTGAAAGGTGGTTAAATTTAATTTGTTCAAAACTACCTTTGTTCAACATAGCTTTAACTTGTTCCTTTTTCCCTCTTCCTCTGACCCTTGTTGCAAGTTGTCGTTACTTTATTCTGCAATCTACACAAACAATTCAAATTTTTATGGATTTAATAAGAATGCTATAATCAAAAATTAAACCATGTTGAACAATATACACACGTTGAACTGTTCTCCCACTCCTTAAATAGGACATAGTATTGAATTTAACACTGCTATTTCAAACTTGTGAAAAACTTTTCTATGTCAAACTATGATGATATACTATTAAATGAAAAAGGAGAGGATATTAAAAGCCCTCATACTTTGACTGTTGATTTGTTCTGACTCCTTCCCCTCGTTCTCCCCATGATTGTTTAAGGTTATTTCACTATCAGGAAAATGAGACTAAGTGAACTTGAAGTAAAAACTGAAGTAGAAAGAAGCATTGTTATGCTTGCTAAGCCAAAATCTTATGACATCACTGCCTTTTTTTTTAATTGACTGGGTGTATGAGAAACCGGTGTATCTATGTACTATAAACTACTATGTAATGTACATGCGACAAGTGTGAAGGGCTGATGTCCAGCAAAAACAACACTTGTCTTATCTACAGCCCTTCTAGAAGTAGATTCAGTGCCTGTCACTTTACTACATAGTGTTGCTACTGACTTAGGTTTGGCTTGTTGCTACTGACTTAGATTTGGCTTGACAATAGCAGCTAGGTTGAATTGAAAAGACACTTCTGCTGTGTAAATACCTGAAATAAGGCTATTTGATATGTCATTGATGCAACAGGAAAAGTCGCAATGATTTTTCACGTAATGTCATTGAGGAATGAAGACAAACGTTAAGTTTCTGTAGCAATAAATATTTTTTTAAAGTTCTACTTTGCATTTCCTTAAATATGGTAAGTTTGTTTTTCCTGATTCCATTAGAAACTTTATTTCCCCTCCCTGTTATTTCAAATTATCTGAAGCATGATCTAGTGTTTTGTCATTACAACTTTGCTAGGTAGTGAGATTTCTACTTAGAGGTTTATCAAAAAGAATTTGTATTTTCAACTCCTCAGTTCTTCTATGTAAAAAGAGCTAGTGTATTAGTTCTGGAGCTTATATTTCTTTAAATAATAGCTTAAATTAAAACAAGTGTGCATCTCATACCACCTATCCAGTAATTGCTTCCTGTCATTGTGTCCTGTGTTATGGCTTTCCTTTAATCTAAATGCTGCTTCTACAGCAAGAATTTCATTTCAAACTTTCTTGAAACATAGCACTAATATCTCTAGTCAGTTATGTTAAGGAATTTACAACATAAGATTTGTGCCCTCATCCCAGTCTTGTCTTTCCTCATATCAACTTCTGTGGTAATTACTGAGAACATACCGCGTTTCAGTGATAAAGCCATCAGCACCATCTAGAATGACACTATTGACTCATCTCAGATATTCAAGTCAAACTAAGTCAGAGTCATTTAGCTTTCAGTTAAATTCATGCAATCCTGTGGACTTGTGGGTTTTGCTTTGTGTGGGCAATCGTGCAGCAGAATTTAGCAATAATGGCTAAGTTTTGGCTGGCACAGTATAGATTCCTCTGAAATGAAATCAACTGATTACAAATGCTGTTAATTGGATACTACAGAAGATGCATTTTCATTACAGCAATCTTAAAAACAAGTGACATCTCTTCAAGTAGCTGTCATGGATAAACTTTGGCATGTTAAATTCTCAATCAAACTGTCTAATGAAGTTCAGTACCATCAGTTGAAAGCACGCATTAAAGTAACTAAGTACTGTAACTAACTCACAGCAACTGCAGTTTGCAGAGTTCTACGAGTCTGCCATAAGTTTGTGTCCCTGATCCTATTCTGGACAAAAGCAGACTAATTTGCACTCCATCTGGAAGTGTTGCTGACTGAGTATCTATCCCTCTTCTTCCTATGTGGTTGTACCAAGCTAGTGACAACATAACCTTAGTTTTATGTTCTCAAGTCTTGAGGGCTTGCTACATCAGACAGAAATAAGGAAATGTCCTTCTCTTATCCAAACTCGAATTGCCTGTCACTGTTAAACCTATACCAGGAATCTGATCATAGGTTATAGGCATTAGAATTTTTATCCTAAACTGTCTTGCAGATCATTGTTGTATACTGTGACTAGGATAGCTGGACTAAAATGCTTTTTTATTATTATTTTTAGACAAATTTATTCAAAGGATGATGATACAAGTAACTTCCATGTAGTTTTGCTATTTATTAATGAATCTGGAAGTGGAAGAATGACCTGGTGGTCTGTTATAATCATGTTAATGCTTTATCTTAAAAAATAATGTTTCTGGAACACAAGACGTATATTGCTAGGACCTGGACATTTTTGGACCTACAGTACTTTTGAAAGTTTCATGAGTATTAGGTGATTGTAGTTTGGAATTGATAGTAGGTGATTGCACAATTTTATGGGCTAAAATTTAATGTGGATTCTTTAGAATATGCCTTATCAGTAGGTATGCTACTCTTTGGTATAAGTTTTTTATTTATGTGATTTTGAGTAAATGCAGCACACAGTTTTTAATCAATTAAAACTGGTATTATTTGTTAGCTTTAATTTATTACTTTTTTCAGAGTAAAGAAGAAGTGATGGCTGTACGGCTCCGTGAGGCAGACCGCATTGCAGCTGTGGCGGAACTCCAACAGCATATTGCTGAATTAGAAATCCAGGTAATAAGTGATAGCATTAAATGTGTGACTGGATACTTATTACTTTCTGTACTTTTTCCTTCCTCCACTTTCTTTCCTTTTCAACTTGCTGTGTGTACAAGGCATTGCTTTGCCAAGTGGGATAATATTATCTTGTTAAATGTGCCTCCTTTGTAAGCAAAGGCCTTAAACTTATTTTCTGGGCATACTGGTCAGCTGTTAGTAATTGCTTTTGTACAAGCTGTGTGTGTAAGGCAACACTTTTAAACTCTGACTTCTGTATTTGTTTTTTTGTCTTGTAATTAGTAATATTTACCACTGTATTAGATTGAAAATTACTATTAAAAAAAAGACCACGTTTTAATTCCAGTAGGCATTCTTATCTGCACTTACTCTTCTGCTATGATCAGTTGGTGGATTTGTTGTAAAACTTACTCCTTTTATTTAAATCTTGAAACCAGAAATGTTATTTAATGCTGCCACTGTAGGATCTGAAGGTTCATCCTTTAGCCCCTGTGCTGTTCCTTACACTTTCAGTTCTTTTTGGAGCTTTTATAGTCCCATGAACTCACTGCTCCCTTGATGAGAGAACCACTTATGGAAGTGATTGCTTTTTCTATTTTTTTCCTTTGAGAAATTATGATGGATAGACTATTCTTCATATATACTCTTACACCGTTCCTCTGTCTGAATTTTGCTGTGTCCATCTGTAAAGTTTTTCTTGGTTGTTATTTGTAAGTTTAAAGCGACTTATTCTAAAACTTTTTTTAAAACTGGCAATGCTAGTGTCTATTTTCCCTTAGAAATCTCCCCTTCAAGATGACTTCATTGTACAGTGTCAAAGCTTTCTTTTTACCTGTGATTTCCAACTACTTGAACATTTTTCAACTCTTCATATATGGAATTAACTTGCTTCCTAAAACAGTTTTTTATTCCTACATAAGTCTAGGTTACCATTTTGCTAACAGCATGAGAAAAATGTACAGTAACATGTTCTCATGTTGTTTCTGTAAGATCAACTTGTATTATGTAAATGACTGTAAAATAAATTTAATGGAGCTTGCATAAAGATTTTTCACTTTGAATATTTTTTCCTGTACTGCAGTAGGCACCAAATATATTAAAAGATAAAGTAATCACTTATTTTAATCACATAATGCTTAGATAATGCTGTGATCAGTGCATTAGAAATACTTATCTAAGTAAGCATTGCATATGAATCACTTATCTTCTAGTAAGATAACAAGAGAATAGCTGAGTTTAGGTCAATCTTTTACTCCTTTGTTAGCAATTTATTTTAAAAAGTTTACGTTGATTTCAAATATAATGTTATTTTGAATGTGAGAAGTCAGTAGCTTATTTTGCGTAATTTCTACTTTAACAGATTTTAAATGCTATCTTGCTTTGTTTCATTAGTACAGGTAGCGCAAAAAGCACTCATTCTGTTACTACAAAATGAAGAAACAGTGAATCCCACAATGATCTGTTTTGTCACCCCATTAGAATTCGTATTTTTAATGTAAATACAGTTGTTTTCTGTGGTTTGACTGATCAAATCATCAGTGCCTAATCGTTCTATAGTGCTCTTCTATTCTCTTTCTGTATTTCTGCTTAAGCTATGGGTGTCAGCATTGTGTGTACGTTTTTATAATACCTTATATAAGATGGGTAAAGAAGGTAAATACAGGAAGGGAATACGTTTTGTAAGTCTGCCTTATACATCCAAATACACTGTTGCATGTTCATTTGTTTATCCATATCATCGCTCCTTTTCACAATCACTACTTTGCATGATGTAATCTTTAGTTATGTTTTTCCGTTTTTCTCATTTTCTAGGTTGCCTTGTTTTTTATTTCCTACAAAAGTACATTTGAAGTTCTCATCTTTTTGGTATTCTTAGATCATTACCTGTTAATGATTTCTTGATCCACAGCCTCTTAGTAAGATTCTTTTATTTCTGCATAAATGAGAATGGCTCTACTCTCTGTACAGTCTGGAGCATGAAGTCAGTGGTTCATACTTTTAATGAGTTCCCACGTTAGGTATTTGAACTTACACTAGTCTGAAGTATAGCTTGTTCAGTTGTGAAATACATGTTTGGAGTGTTAACTGTATACGAACATTTAAAACAAAAGTGATTTAGTTGAAGTAAGTGTGATACTCCAGACTTGATTTTAAATGTTTGTATGGGGCTGTGACAACTCTTTCAGTGTGTAAGATTCTGTAAGCAAATAGGTATTTGACCAGCGTGTTTATTGTCAGCAAATAGGAAACTTAAGATCAAAATTTCTTTTTCGGTACTTGGGCTCAAAGGCTTCTGAAACATTTGCAACAAAAATACTGATGGATTTGGAAAGCCGTAATTTCCAAAGGAGTAAACTAAAACATGCAATTAATATTAGAGCTTCAGTTAAAAAATAAAAAATAAAGTAATAAAAAAAATACCTGCTTTTTAAGGAAGCTGTTTGTCTAGGCAGAGGGATGAGATACTAGAGAACTCCTTTCTCAGAGAAAGAGCTTCCTTCCATTTTCTTCAGATCAGCTTGCTACTGGGATGCTGTGGTCTGATGTGAAGAGTGGAGGGCCTTTTAATCTGGGCTTGCCTTAATGATTTGAAATACAATATTTAAGACCATAAAGTGCATGTGACTAGTCTTTAGTGTGTAGGTTTCTCTCAAAGTAATCATGCTTAATACGGAGCATCATAAATAGGTCTATCTGGGATTATTGTTTCAAAGCTGATAACGGTGAAGGGAGGAAGTTAACACACACCATTCCCCTGGAAAAAAAAAAAAAAAAAAAAAAGCTGCTTTTATGAGAAGCAAGGGGAAAATCTAGGGATTCAGTGCAAGGTCCATATGGTCCATAAAAATGCTTTACCTAAATCGTGGTTTTCTTTTAAATGTTCATGTAGGTGTAGGTGCAAGACACTGGCATTAACTCTCTAACACGGAGTATCACTACTCCCACATAAGAACTGATCTGACGTTACATACACAAATGCTAGATTTAAATCACAGTTTCTGGGTCACTTGCAGTTTTGGTTAGTAATAATGACAGAGGGTGAAGGAGGTAGTTCTATCACTTACTAGTAGATGTAATTTTATAGCAAGATGTCAATTTATTATGGTATTAGGAAGTTTTTATAGATTCTGAATGTCACTTCATTTTTGTGAGGCATTCAGTTCCTGATGCTGACCCTTTACACTTCTGTGTTTTGAAGTGCAAAAAATAATCCAATGCATGATGGATGTTCTTAAACAAGTCTGCATTCCTTAATGAAAATGACACAGAACTTAAGTGTTACTGAAGTTTAATTGGTTGCATATGCCTAAGCCACAGAAGTGACAAAGTAAAAACCCTGAAGTCGTATACAATCAAAGGTGTACTCCATCTGCTCTTGTTTTGTCCTCTGCTCTCTTGTTTTTTCCCCTCACTAGTTCAGCTCATAAAACCCTTGCGAAGCAAGTATCACTTGAAGTACTTAGCAGGCTTCTGAATTTTGAACAGGGCACTTAACCAAATCATTAACAACTAAAGGATTTTTGGATGACTGGGCTGCAGGTTTTTGTACCTCTGTGCTGGTGAAAAGCTTTTCTCCTCATCTGATGTTTCACTTTCTTCCAAAAGTTAGTCTCCCGTCTTATAACTGACTTATTTTGGCCAAACTATGTATCCTCTGACCCCTTTTATCTCATTCTTGTGTAAGATTTAGTAGATAGCTAGGACAAGGAATGGATATTGTCTCCCTTTACTCCTATAGTCAATCAGTAAAATGCTGGGTTTGCTTCCTCAATTCATCTTTTTTGTTTTCACTTGATCTGGACTGATAGCTTCAAATGTCCTTATAGCATTTAATGTCCTAATGTCAGCCTTTAGCATGCTATTAGTTTGTGCAGTGCTTTATTAAAACTGCCAAGAGAACAGTCTACCAAGCTTAACTACAGTTTTGGTCTAATAGCAAGAGTTCCTCCTGATCATGTATCAGCGGTCCTGTTGGTCACTCAGCACTACCGAGGTTTTCTTTTGGTTGGGTGTGTTTTTTTTTTTTTTTAAGCTTTCCTTGTAGTTGAAGGCAGGATGGGCTAAGGGGGGGGAGGGAGGCTTTAGAGAAATTCAGGCAGAGTTAAATAAATAGTAGTTAAAAGCTGCAGTTAGTGTTAGTCAGCTGGCCAAGGTAAGGAGCACTGTGCCAGTGAAGCATAGACAGACTGAGGAAGCAGAGCTGCGGCTGCTGCAGACTTTGCTCTGCATCTTAATCCCTTGCTCTCCATTTCCATTCCAGCTGGTGACCTGCAGCTATCCTCTTGAAACAGTCAGTGTCTGGATTGGGATGAGGAGGTACAGAGCACATTTGTAATATAGAAAACTTTTTACATCTGAGTAATCTTAAAGGGGAAACTGTCTAATAGAGTTCATTCTTCTGTTGGTTAGGTTGATCTGGACAGGGGGTAACATCACTTCCTTCTTGGTGTGTTTCCTGGCAGATTCAGAGAATTGTCACACGTACCCTATCTTTAACCATGTCAAAGCTGCTTTAAGAGCGACTGTAAAGGAAATCCATGATTGTGCTAGTTCTCTCCCCCACAGTTTAAACTCTTAGCACTGTTTTGCTAGTATGAAGCCTTTCTATGACCTCTGTTTAATAACTTTTCCAAGTACTAACTGTTGAGTAAAGAAATTGTTTCCATCTTTTCAAATTACAGGAAACTTTTTTTACTCTTATCAATAGTGGTGTGTGATGTTAGTGATGTGTTTTTTGAAAGTCTAGAATGAGTCACTGTAAAGTCACTGAAAGGACACTAGTTACCACATTTACCCTTCTGAATAAACTTCATTTACATTTTTTAATGCTGTCTTGCCACAGAGTGCCTGCCCTGAAAAGAGGCTGAGGCAGATTGGTACTAAGTAAATATTTTTAAGTCAGGAAAAAAAAAAAAAAAAAGGAGGGAAATATCCTCCCTTTTATACATCTTTAGTAAAGCTGATAGATACACTGTTGTCTGAGGAATGGTATCTGTCTGGTGTCCCTTCATTTTGACTGCCAATAAAACTATTGGTTTTGTTTTTCTGTATTTAAGTTCATAGTTATTAATGTGAAAACATGCCTTTATCTAATTTAAATAGTCTAACTTCTTGTTGACATGTATTTTCCTACTGTGTTCATCAAGAATATTTTAGAAAATTTTAATCTTGCAATTCTCTTGGGATGAAGCACCTGTGACTACAGACATAAAGCCTCCAATGTGTTCCAGGTGTTCTCAGTGGATTTAATTTAAACTTCTTTTAATGACTATTACTGTACTTGATTTTTGTGGAGGATACTATACAGTAATAGTTTCAGGTATTTAATACTAGCACTGTGTCCCTGTGCTGCTTTTGCCAGCAGTGAACCCTGGTTCTGGGCTGATTAAGGCTGGAGGCTCTCCACATACTCTGTAGTTCTCAGACTGCAGGTTAATGTGCTTCTGGAGAACTTGCTGCTGCTGCTTGGGAAGGTATAGTAATGATGCTTTTCTCTTAAAAAGCCAGACAGGAGGATTACGTCTGATATTACAGCCATGTATCTCAACTGATAATTTCTTGTGGGCAGAACTTTTCGTCAAGCTAAAAAGCAAATTTTTGAGGAACAGACTTTTTGTCTAAGGAGCTCTTGGTATAGATCTTGGTATGAAGACAAGTACTCTCAAACTTCAGAGCAGTGTGAGGGAGGTGAGAGCTTCCACAACTGAAGGGGCCTAAGTGACTTCTGTTTTAGCAGTTGCTTTTTTGATCTGCAGGGCTCATTTCCTGCTCCTCCACTGCTTGTGCTGCTCCCTCGCTGTACAACCTCTCAGGCCAGAGGCTGGATTGCATGTTGGCTGTTTGCATTGTAACTTTGCCTTGAGCAAATTACAATGAGCAAATTACATTGAGCAAACCAGGGAGTTTTTCCCTGGTACAGGGATTTCTAACCCTGTTAGTCCTGGTGGAGCCCGTCAGTTGAAAGAGACAAAAAGTCTGAGGGGGACAATAAGTCATGTTCAAAAGTAGAAAACTTGAGATGATGGCCCTCAAATTATGTTATGTAGCACCAACAGGTATTACTTTTTTAACTTTTCTAAAAACCTTCCTGGAAAGGGAAGGTAGGCAATGCATTGGTGCCAGTACGCAGAAGCAATATCTCGGAAATTTATGTGAAAATTCATTCGTATGACTGGGTTTTTAAACAAAAATTCCTTGATTACAGAGTTGCCTTGCTTTAATTTTTTTTTTTCTCTTTTGGTTACTTTGACTTTTTCTTCTTGATGTGTTACCTAGCTTGAAGTATGTTTGTTTTAAACTTAAAATTACTATTATTTGCCTAGAGACCAGGCATTCTTCTTCGTGTCGTGACCTCCCCAAATACCACAGATTTTCTGTAATAATGCTCCACTTAAAAAAAAAAAAAAAAAAAAAAAAACCACATCCTATGTGTGCAGTCTTAGATTTTTTTTAAACCCCTATGAAGAGAGATTAGTAATTGCTTATGTTATTTCCTTCTAAAAGTTGTGATGTTAATACCCTAAAGGCTTGTTAAGGTGTAAGTAAACATTCACTTTTGAACCAGTCCAGTTTGAGTGTTTTTTCAGAAATATAAAACAACTCAAGCACAGTATAAAACTAATGCAGAGCAAAATGCATGGTACCTACTGAAGTAAATGCTATGTATAGGAAGCATTTAATTAACTCAACCTACATAAAAGCAGTTTAATTTTTCTTTTCTGTGGAACTGTCTGGTAAATGAGGAGGATAAGGCAGTTTACAGCCAGAACATATAAAAAGGTGATTTAATGGAAACAAACCCTTATATTGTATTACCTGTCTTTATATGAGACAGGTTTTATGTCCTTTATGTCCACCCTTGGTATTCAAGACTGTTAAGATGGATTTTATTTTTTTGCTGTGGAAGACTTGCTGAATCTATCCATCCTAAAAGACGCATTTTCCAGCACATCCACATGGCTTGAGGCTTGAAGCTAGAAACTAGTAATAATAATAGGATTGACAAGGAAGAAGAGTATTAAAAATGTTCTGAATGTAGGCTCAGACCTTCTAGGCTGCTGGGGCTGGACTATGGAGAGTCCAGGCTCTGTTCTTTGGGCATGTAGCTCTTTGTTCCCCATCTCAAGTTACTCCTGAAATAGAAGCTCAGTAGATGAGCTTCCATCTGCCACACCAGTTCCTAGGCTGAAATGACTGAAGCAAGAGAAGACTTAATCCACATAAGATTGATTTCTGCCTGTCTGAATACTCTCAATATTCCTTCCTCCTGGTATCTCAGGAGGAGAAGCAACCCTATAAAGAACAGACTAGTTTTGCTATCTGGAAGTGAAATAAGTCTGGCAGCAGCAGAACAGAAAAAAAATGTAAAAAAAATAATTTCTGTAGAAAAATGAGTGATAGAGGGCTATAGCTATTCCTCAAAAAATATTATCTTCAGTTACCCTGCAGTATATCAACAACCATAACTAATTGCAACAACCTTATCCTGCAAATAATAGGTTGAGGATGAAATGTACAAGAATTCATCAGTATTACTGTCTAAAGTCCTTACACATGTTTCAGTTCTATTCAGTACTTGTTATATCTTCACTTCTCAGTTTCTTTCCCACTTCTATGTCATTTGCAACCTAGCTAATTCCTTGTCCCTCTACTTCAGGCCAAGTTTAATTCAGATTCAGAGCTGAGAACAAACAATAACCATCAGTTGCAGCATGCCACAAGACTAGATCAATTTGAAGAGTCAGAAATTATTTCTGCATAATATGGTGTTACATTCGAGGCTGAAAAAGCTAAGCTGAAACAGCTCAAGCTTAATAAGCCACTAAATGAAACATGAACTTAAAAATCCTTTCTGCAGCTTCCTTTTGTGAGACAAATATTTGGAGCATGGATATGCTTACTGTCTGGAGTTTCCAGCAGTTGCAGTGGCACATAGCATCAAAGCACAGCTAACGTCATCCAGAATTATGGTGTACAAATGGGAATCTGACCTACATGGGGACAGAACTTGGGGTTTGTTTTACTGTGGTGGTAGTTTTCACTATTTCAAGATATGCACACACTGACAGTACTCCTTAAAAAGTGACTCTAGGATGATACCAAAATCGTTTTATAACAACATTAAGTTCTTATTTCACAATTACCATAAAAAGAAACAATACATAGTACTGTGTCATATAACCTAGCGTAGGTTGAGAAGCAAATCTAGAACGACAGAATTTTGGGAAGGAAGTATTCTTTCTTTGTGACATTAAAAAAAAAAAAAGTAGGGAAAGCTGTTCCTATTGTTTTCTAGAGTAGTAAAAGGAACTGCACATGTTGAAAGTTTCCTGCCATCAGGTTTTGGTTTTGATGTCTGTCAACTGCTCTAAAAAAAACTAGTGTTAAAGAATGTTACTATTGAATTGAAGCTGTTCAAAATAAAGCTTGCCTTTAATTACCAAATGCTCAGCAGAAGCTGAAAATTGCTAGCAAGTAGTATGAACTTAATGCAAATATAAAATAATTGGAAAATGCAACAGTTTTACATATATATTTTTATTATATGAAAATATTGGTGAGAAACATCTTTTACAGTTTTTTTTTACTTTTACAGTTTTTTTTACTTTTTACAGTAAAGAATTATGGATAACAAAAAACATTTTCTGACATAAAACTTCTTAAAATGTTTTGATTCATCTGAAAGATGTAAAATTTCATCTGTCTACATATCTGATTTTAATGCTATGTCTGCTGCCTGCATGTCTTCCAGGGGTTTGCTAACGCAGCTGCATGAGTGTGTTTGAAATAACCAATGACACAAACAACAAACCTAGTTTAACAGCAGCAATTTTAAAATAGGTTTTTAAAAAGTGTGTGTGTGCATATATACATCTTTGCTTAGAGAGATGGACAACAGCTGAGAAGATTAATACCTTGTCCTAAAATTTATGTAGCACCCATTCAATTTACCCACTGTAAATACATTTTGTAGTGTATAGAACATGGTCTTAAATAATTAGAACTAGAAACATATTTCTTTTTTTTTTTTTTTTTTTCCTACACCTAGTGAAAAGGATCAGCTTCTGACCTCTAGTATTTTGAATACTGCAAGAGGAAGTTACAGCATGAGTTTTCTTTGAAAAATGTATTTGTAGAAAATCACATTGTAGGGTTCCTTTTTTGTGCTAAATACTTCTTGATGAGTTGTCAGCTCTACAAAATCTGTAAGGAAATTTCTGTTCTGAAAGGAAAACTGAAACCTTCCTTGTCCTCCACTAGTAATGAGGACCTTGCAAGCCAGGCTGATGCTGACATTCAGCTTAAGTCAGTTTAAACTGACTGGAGGTGGAGTCTGTTCTTCCATGAGCAAACTTAATGCCAAGTTATTCTGTGATATCTGTGTTAACTTTACGGTAATATTTGGGATAAAAAGCATTTAAATGTAATGATAATATATAATTCCCAATAGCATATATACTCTACATAGTATACAGTAGCAGTTTTCAGCTATTTGTGCAGTGTTGAATTTAAGCTAATAACTTTCATTGTCTCTGTTTATTCCGATTTAATCGGAAAATGCCTGTTTTGTGTCTTCCTGTGCACTCGATTCCAATGTAAACACAGGTATTTACTTTTTAAAAAAGGGTTATGTCACCTGTCTTAAATTTATGGTAAAAATCCAGCTTTACCTTTGCTTTATGATACAGTATTTTATGGTTACATCATGATTTGGAATCCAAGGTACCAGAGGCTAAAATGGTAAAGTCCATTTGAAATGGAGATAAAGGCTTTAGATTAATGTTTCTCCCACGTACGTTTCTGCTGTCGCAAGAGATACGATCCTTGTCTGGAATCTTAACACCAATGAAACTTTTTCTGTGTATGAATGTAAACTGCATTATTTTTGGTCTGCAAGTTTTGTTGCTTCTGCTTCTGTTTGGATTTCTCAGTACCAATGGTAAAGGGAGATAAGTTTTGTTTGCTTTTTTGTTGTTGTTTATTTGGCATGGAAAAAAATGATAATACTTGCTACTTTTTTTGTAAATTTGAGCCATGGATTGGCTAGGAAACTAAGTTTGATGTGCAGTTAATTTACAATATGGAGTAATAGTGCGTATGTGAATTAACAGTGAGTATCAGAAAGTCATTCTAGTAATGTGTAGTCTGCAAGAAAAAAACATCTCTGAAAGAGAAATTGCTTTGAGTTTGCCAACACTGAGACTATGCAGGGTTGTTCTCTTCACTCAGCAAAAAGAGTTTGGAATGCAAAATACTGTCCTGGTACATATGTGTCCTGGTGCTGTTTGAGGGAAAGCTATCTGTTAAAGCTTTTTGCTTTGTATTTAGAAGAATAGTTGACACCTCTCATTCTACAAGGTATTTAAGTTCTGTTTGCAAGTAACTTCAAGCTTGCCTGTTGAAGTTGATTTTTTTCTTTCTTCAAGCATATGTAGAGGTTTAGCAAAACTAGCTACAGGTAGATAAGCCACATTTTCTTGTTACAGATTTCTGGTTCTATGTGATTTACAGTCAAGTTAAAAACTTGCATAAAATCAAGGTGCTTCTACCTTCCAAAGTTGATAGCTGCTTTGGAAATTCCTCATTGGAGGGTAGAGGGAGACACTACAACATATCTACAGCTGTTGACTTGTACCTAGCAAAGTGAAGACATAAGCTGCTTTCAGAAAAGAGTTCTCTGCAGCAGGTGGTTATTTTTCTGAGATCTGCCAAGAATTTGGCTTAGTCACATTAGGATTCCCTTTAGAGACAAGCTGAAAGTGTTGCAGGCTTTCACGTTTCAAGATGCTCAAAAAGATGTCGTTGGCACTTAAGAGCTATATTAGGTTGACAAACTTTCATCTGACTTTTTTTACTTGCCAGTTTGTCATTGTACCTCTTACAGCATTGGTATTAAAGGACCTTTCTTTCTTTGCTTTTTCTCTCTGGGGTTCCTACACAATAAATACTGTTTTACTTGGGGGGAAGCCCTTTTCATACAGTGTTTCCCAGGGGATCAGCTTGGTCTGAACTACTTACCCCTGCTGATAACTTCAACCAGATGCAAAATGCTGGATGGTTTGTGTGTGTGTGTGAATGTTGTCTGTACATGACAAAAGTAAGCAAGCAGTTAAAATAGAATTTTAATATACCATATCTGTGAGTAAGATTTTTTTTTAAATCAAAACAGAAAGAAGAAGGAAAAATTCAAGGACAGCTTAATAATTCAGATTCTAACCAATATATCAGAGAACTGAAAGATCAGATAGCTGAGCTGCATCATGAGGTAAGTGATAAAATTCTAATGTCTGATCACTTGCACATTTTGTCATATTTTAAATGTAGTAAGTCTTGCTTTTCTAGTAGCTATTATAGCTTCAGAACCTGATTTTGCCAATGTAAATTATTTTAAATGAATGAAATTAACTTTTGTATGTCAGTCTTGCCCTTGTATTCTGGGATGTAAGAGAAGAAAAATCTCCTTAATTATACGATTTCACATTAAGTGAGACCAGCATGTTCCATCCTGTTCTCTCCTTAATTTCATGAGTTGATCATACATTGTGCTGTGTTTATTTGTTGCATTCAGAGCTATGTGCATGAAAATAAGCCCCTTTGTCTTTATTTGTTACATCTTTTGAGGATAATTCAGTTAGAAACTAAACTTCATTTGTACAATGAAGCTGAAGAGTCTGTGGAGATCTCTTTTGGTACTTGCTATTGTGAGGATGAATTTTATGTGGTAGCGTACCGAGATTGCTTAAAAAGAAGAAGGATGCTTGCTTAATATCAGTTAACAGATTAAGTTTTAAACTGCCAAAACCTTTAGCCTATGAAATTTGTCTTCAGACTTCCTTGCTTTAATAGTTGTAGTAACTGTCTCTTAGTTAAAAAGATCAGAAGGTCTTGAAACCGAAATGGCTTGTGTAACTGCTGTGCTCACTGGCTCATTTCAGTTTGTCCTATGTCGTGAAGAAATGTCTTTACTTAACACTGTTATGTGCAAAATGCCCAGTCATCTTTGCATTTTAGTATACTTCTGTATGCATTCTAATAGACAGCTCTGATAGTGTAGCTTAAAGTTGTAGTATTGTAGATAAATATAACCTATTAGTTTTGTTTGCCTTTTTGGTTTTGTGAAATAAGCACGTCCCTTCTTTAAGTGTAGTTAGTGTTTTTGTAACAACCCTAGTAGATTCAGACTCTTAGGACCCATCCCTTGAGAGTTATAATATAGCAATGGCTCTTGGAATGCTGTCTCTTCCATAGATAAAAGATCTCTAGGTCTCTAGGGCCATCAGTCCAGCACCTCTACTTATCACTAAGCTTACTTAAAAAATAAATTTAAAAATCAATAACCTGGCATTTTCCATTAAAGGACTATAACTAGCTTGCTTTGTATGAGAAAGTTGCTTGTAGAATTCCCAGAAAGCCAGATGCATTGTGGGGAAAAAAAAAAAAAAAAAAAAAACTGTACTGGTTCTGCTCAGTGTAAGTTTAAAAGATTAAAAAAAAGTTTTGGAGAAAAAGTAGGGTTACTGTTGGAAAGATGTTGCATAATTTTCTGTATACGAGCAATTGTCATATGCCTGTCTGAGCAACAGTGTTTTCAGGAAGGCAAACAGTTGTTTGTTTTTATTGTGAACAGGTTGAAAGGAAGGTTATATTTGTTAGCTGAGAGAACTATGATGATTGAGTCATTCTAGTGATTCCTAAACAGTTAAGTCTGGACAAATCTTTAATAGCATTTCTGTTTGCTTAAAGGAAAAGGCCAGCTAGGGAGTATACAAATCTCTACAAAGTTCACATAATTCCATGTAGAAGAGCACTTCTCTCCCAGAGGTGCACTTTATTATGGCTTACTGCTTACCTAGTTTGGAAATTAAATTATAGGAACAAAATATCTCATTCTAGAATATATAGAAACAGCAGCAAGAAACCCTTATATACTAAACAAGTTATAAGCTGATAGCATCTCTGAATGCATCCTTACAGTGTTTTTTTTTAAATCCTGGAAGTCCTTGTTTACTAATCACTTTTTTTCCCTGTACTTTAATATCTCTAGTTGTCTAGTATTTAAATAGAAAATTTAGAGGGAAAGTAACACTTCAGACACAATCAGGCTTTATGGAGGGAAAGTAATACTTAAGGCTTTATTTTGAGCATAACCCACTGGGCTGATTTTTATGATAATGTAAGATTAAGTCTGAAATGTAGGTAGTATTTATGGGTAGGTTGATTCTAATGAAATCTTCAACATAGCTGCTAAGTGAAGAACTTCATTTGCAGTGTTTTCTGGAAAAGCAAAATTTAACTGGCAATAAGAAGAGGCAAAAATGTTTGCTCTCAACTGCTAAATGCTAGGACTAGTATACTTCAGTCAATACCAATTAAAATAAACTAAATTAAATCTGCACTGAAATGTCTTCATGTGTAGCTCTATTAATGACCATACTTGGCTGCTTTTTTTTTCTACTTTTGCAAAAGCTGGGGGAAAAAAAAAAAAAACAACTCTGCAAATTCATCTTCCTGAAGACATGGTGATAGCTCCTAGCTGGCTAAAGGTAAAAGGCACTGGTAAAGCAATATAGTTCTTAGTGACTGTATGAACTTAACACTTCATATATTTTACCTGCAGAGCTTTAAACTGGACACCAATTAATGCAAAAGTTATAGCTGGGTGAAGTGACACAAGGTTCTTGGCGATGCCAGGATACTTACTGATGATTCTGCTTATTGAACACTCTTCCTTGCCAAACGCTTCTAGCAGCACTGAATTCTTACAGAAGCTTACATCAGAAAAATTGCAGATTCTCAATCTGAAGGCTGGAACAAAATGAAAAATCATGTATTGAATGAATACAAGTAATTGGAATGAAGTCCATATTAGCCTTCTGACAAACACTTTTGTGTCTTTGGCCAGAAACGAGTGCATGTGTCCCTATTATCAGTGGAACCTGGAGTAGTGAGATACTCTAATTCCATCCTGTGATGCGATCATGCCAGTGGAAGGTCTCCAGTAAGAAACACCAGCAAGTGGGGCAGCAGGAGTTGGTTATTAATGCTGCCTGGGGCCTCAAGCTGAATCCTCCCAGTGAAAAGTTGGGTTGTGGGTGTGCTACTACAGAGCAGGAGCAACAGGCTGCTGCGGATGTGGCACATCTTGACTTTGTAATGGAAAAAAGTTGACACCCAAATTTCAGTTACCATACTGGAATAGGTGAGAGAAGTAACCCAAATCAGCTACGTTATCAGAACTCTGTGCACATAATGTAAGATTATAAATTTTATTTTTATTTCCAATCCTCTGCCTTTTGTTGCCATCTACATAATTCATTTTGGCCTGCCTTTTCTGAGCTCTGACAGGCTGTAGTTCCTGTGAAGCAGCTTTATTACTTGTCATAAAGTAACCAGTAAGCTTGGTTCCCCTGTCTTTGGCACAGAAGTCAGATCAGATGAGTGTCATTTGACCTTACAATTTAACCTGCTCTAAATGATGTAATGTTAATGACATAAGTTTACAGGCACTGCAAGATTTGTAACGGGTTACGTATTGTCAGATTGTGTACTGAGTGCTTGTATTTCAGTGAAGTTTCCTTTGATTAGACTCTAAGGTATGTAAAAGCATCTTCTGTGAAATGTTTTCACTATTCAAGAAACTGTCTCACTTCAGCAGGTAGCACGGAAATGAACAGTTAATGTTTGTGGGGGGAAAAATACATGGAAATGTTGAGCTGCTTTGAATTTCCATTAAGTAAAGAGCTTAAGGAAAACTGAAATAAATCATAAACTAGTTCTTGTTCATTTCAACATAAATCACATACTGGGAGGAAGAAAAGGGAGGAGGTACTTTATAGTTTGCCACTTTTTTTTACTTTTAATTCAAACTGAATGAAATTAAATGATTTATAAATTACTTAAGTTCTGTATTTCATATGCTACCCCTTTGTACATGCAGTACTTCATATATATTACACAGCAGCTGTCTTTGCTTCCTGTTGGATGTTGCAAGGCTCATATGTGTTACCTAGATTACAGGAGTGGTACAAAAGATTAGAATTGACATGCTTACCCACAGGCTACACTGGCAGACCACAAGACACCTTTGGAGAGAGAAGCAAGTGGTTTCCAGTCTTACAGACTTTGTGATTTAGGACTGAAGTGCTTAAGGTTAAATTGTATTCAAAGCAAAACTGCGTAAAAACTTGTCCTTGTCATACTGCTAGCTGACTTTTGTGTCTCTTGGTATGTTCTAATGAGTTTGTTTTGCTGTTAAATTTCAGTTTCCTTTTTAAGTCTTTAATCTTAGCACAATTTTCATAATAAGCTAAATTCTTCCTAGTATGTATTCAAATACAATAAAGCACGTAGCCTCTATGATTTGGGATTGTAGAACATTATTCCATGCTGTCACTACTGCATGTTGTACATATGCACTGGGGGATAGCTTTATGAAGGAGGAACAGCAGCACACAGAAACTTACTGCTGCTTTCACTCAGAATGTGTTCTTCCTTGATATTTGAGAATCATTGAAAAGAGTATTAAACTCAAAGCATGCAAGAACAATGGAATGGCACTGTATGTCTAAGGGATGAATAATCATGAGATCTTCTTAGTTGCCAATGGAAATTGTCATTGTCCAGGCAAGCTCCAATTTCAGTTTTCAAAAAAGTAGGCATTCAGTGGATCCTCCAGCTACTAGAGTGTTTGAAATTTCACTTCTAAGGTGCCAATTTTGCTTACTTCATTTTTCTTACTGCAGTTCCAACACGCTTTGTATTTATTGTACATTGCAGTATAAGTTTAGGGCTGAAATAGACTCAATTTAAACGTTTTCCTGATTTCACTTAAGCTGCCTAGCTGCTTTAATTTGCTGTCCACAGAAGGCAGGATTATATCTGATATTTAAAACCATTTTTCACACTTATCAATACTTCAGGGATCTGATAGTTGATGAATAAGGAACATTTACTCACTTCTCTCCAGTGCAAAAATCAAGATCCTCAAGTGAAATGGGGGCAGGCATACATTCCTGAAGTTGCATAGATGCCACTTGTATCACTGAAAAATGAGCGACTTGCTAAAGGCCAGGGAGAACGTTCTGGGAAAATACTGCTGTTTGCCTCTTATATTCTTTCTCGGGCATTTGCTATTGACCAATATCAGAGACAGGATATGGAGCTAGTTTTGCCCTAGCTGTTATTCTGTAATCATATATGCTTTTAACAAATAAATGCTTGAAATATTTTGAGAGGAACGAAGGATGAGATAGCTCTCAAATATAAAGATCTTATGCATATGTTTTTGGTGTTTGAATGAAAAACAAAATCCTGATATTAGTGTGCCACAAAGGTCAAGTATTCAAGAGGTTAGAAAACCCTCTGCAAACTGCCCTCGTTAACAGCGTGGCTGATGGAAAAGAAGATGACAGATGTAGCTAGAGCATTATTTTCCAGAATGATTTTTTGAGGTTTTTAGAAGGCTATAATGTAACTTCAAGGGAAATTCTGGTGATTAAATTCTTGCGTATTGACAATGCAGAAAAAGGGTTATGTTTGTGTTTTTTATATTTCTTACTTTTAGTATCTCAAACTTGATGGCTTCTCAAAGAAGTAGTGACCACTAGTTTACTACCTTTCCATTCCCACTTTCCATTCCCACATACAGAGTTTTATCTAGGAATGGATCTGATACTATGTTGTAAGAACCTAATGCAGTCAGTAAGATTCTGATACAGGTGTTATCTCATGGTCTGATCTTGTTCCTGGTGAACTTACATTTTAAGATTGGCTTAATGAAAAGAGATATAAAAGTTGGGGGTTAAATACTATGCTTTTAAAAGATTTTGCTTATGTAATAAAATTCAAGACACTTTAGGTAATGACTTTGAGGATAAATAATGCATAAGATATGACCACAGGAGTAATTGGTAATATGGCTAAAGCTGAGTTAAAGCTACATTTTGCAACTTAAGGTAGTTTTCTAGACTTACCACTGCTGAAACTAAAATGGAGAAGGGAAAGTAAACTCTAGCCATCAGTGTGAAGGATGAAGAAAACATGTACAGGCCACATAATACAACAACCAAGCAGAATTCAGTGTGCTGTCATTTGCAGGAGGAAAGTTTAAACCACATTTTAACAGTTCCTTTGGTCTTAAATACCGTGAATTTGTAGGTAAGCTCTGCTTAAAAAGTGCTCATTTATTTCTTCCTTATTTTTATTTTAGAGGTTAATCTTAAATCAGCATGGTATGCTGAGTGGTTCTGATCCCAAGCACAGTTTAGTCTTTGTACAAGCTGTACAAGTAACTAAATGATGACTGTGTCAACCATGGGTGAGCACAAAATGACACTGCTGTTTGTGGCCACTTGAGTTGCATGAGATCACTCATAACAGCATTCCTAGCTCCTGATTCTCTCAACAATAGCATCTGGCTTTGGTGGTGGCATGCCAGCAGGGAGCATTATTCCTTTCCTCTTCATTTTGTTATTAGGTCATCTCTGAGTCAAATTCAATGCTTAGCAAATCAAATGCTCTGTAATCTGAAACACCACTAGACTGCATTCAGAAGCAGGGTAAATAACTGAGCTTTATTCTGCTGTACTTAGGCTACTGTCATCCAGCTCCTCAATTTGGATGTGCCTGTACTGCTTTGCTGTCATAAGTGACTGCAATGTGGACATGTCTTCCACCCATTCAGAGCTTTAAAGGTTATATGTAGCTTTGGGTGATGGACATAGAAGGATTAACTGTGAGAAATGAATTCTAGTTCAAACTATCAGAAACAAAGTTCTTCACTGAAGACATATTTATAAAGCAGTGACTTGCATGCATCAAATCATATGAGTTAATGAGACAAGATCAGACTTATCAGCATTTAGATCTTGGAAAGAAATATGTAACTTATTTCATTAGAACTGGGGTGAGAACAGCAAGTCCAAAAACGCTTACTGCTTTTCTTGTAACATCTATAGTTGGACATAATGCTCTTCTACTCAGTCTCTTCAACTTATTTCCCCTCCTTGTCTCCTGGAGATAATGAGATTCATGAGAGGTTGGAAGTGTGCTGCTTACTGTCCATGTAGTATGCTCTGTAGTGTACAGGCAGATATGTATTTGGCTTTTTGTGATTGTCACTTTTCATGCTTGTTTTCATAAAAACAGCTGATCTCTAAGATTTCAGTCAATTGTTTCAGTCAATTTCTACATTGTTCTTATTTCAATTTTCACTAAAATTAATGCTTGTTAAAAGTACTGCTTGTTTCTCAATACTGACCGGAATCACATTATCACCTTCTAATAGTTTGTTTTACTGGACAAATGCTTTCAAAATATGTCTTTCTAAATGTTTTCTTACTTGATAAGAAATGCTGTCCCTGAAAGGAAGTATGTTAGCCCTCAGATTTACAAAGCAAGTGCTTCAACTTGTGGTAGAAGTTTATAGCACAATAAATCATGTGCTTTTCTTCTACCATATCTTGCAAGCACAGTTGGACAACAGACCATCAGATTTTCCCTCCCCACAAGCAAAGTTCTTGCAAGGCTGCTGGACAGCTAAAAATGTAGTTGTTCTACTAGTACGTGTCAAAGATAGAGTCTCTGTGCTGGCGGAGTCTGATTTAAGTGGTTGTGGTCAGTCTGAGGAACCTGTGATGTGATAAGATAGCGTTTGTGAGGTCATGTGGTTTGCAAACACCCAGTCTAATGTAGCAGCTTTGTCTACCCACGATAGTTAAATATATACTGTATGCTTTAGAAAAGTGAATTGCTTTATTTCTTTATTTCAGATTGTACTTAAGTATCAAAGATGTTATGCTGGCTTGATAATCCCAAGACTGTTACAGAAGTGAGACTGAACAGATTGGGAGACTTAATACTTTCCATTACTTTCTCCAATTTAGTTACCCTGTTCTTCACAAAACAGCTGGCTATAAAGACTATCTGACTTAACTAAGCGATGAACAGGCAGAAGTTCTATTGCACAGTGAAATCAGTGTGTGTGTTTTGTGAAAATCAGTTGTTTATTTTGATTCATTTTGAATGGGTGTTTATAGTGTAGTTACACAGACATCCTACACTTGTCCAAAAAGGCACGATTGATTTCATAACGATGCTACTCTGTTCCACAAACCTTTGGCCATAAACTCCACCTTCATCTTTGCATCAGCTACATGCCCCTCAATAACATCTTCACCAAAATGATGAGTGGACAGTGTAAGAACAGTGATGTAGTGTCACCTTAGAGCAGGTATGAATTTGTTCACTCCAGTGGGACTAGAAGATGAGGGCAACAGTTTTAGATATGAATCTTAACTGGTTCACTGCCACTACTGACAGATTCAGTGATAAAATGAAGGCCGGTGACTGTTCTCTGTAGAAACACTTCCTTTTTTTTCCCATGTTTGTATCCTGCAGTATCTGAGCTTTAGATCTGTCTTGTGGAGAAATACTAGTTCTTGATTGCAGTATTAGAAATGAATGTAGCAAACTGTACCTAACTATACTCCCTGCTTGGATTGCCAAAGGAAGTGAACTGATTATAGGTAACAGTACTTCATTATCATGGCAATAATGCTGCTCTCCTTGCATGTTGCTTAGGGTGTGTGACCTCTCTGCTGTACCACACAGAGCTTCGTCAGGATCTGTCCTGTGCTGCTGCTTACAAATCAAGTTCTATTGGGGATTGAACAGAGGGGGGGATTGTGGTACTGGTTCGAACTTAACTGAGTAGTTGCTCCTTGGAAAGATGTATGTACAGTGGTAACACAGGTGCCATCTATTTTCCACTTGAGAAACAAGCTCAGGAGAACAATGCTGTGTATTAGCATGTTTGTATGTGGAGCAAACAGTGGACATGTGGTAGAAACCCATCCTAAAATTCTCTGACTGCTCTCAGAATAGCAGGCAGCATGGATAGAAGTTATTTTTGCTTCTGATCTATGAAATTAATGTTGCATAGTCTGATAAAAATGCAGAGGTTAACTCATGTTTTAAAAGGACAGAGTAAAAGTGCGAAATGATCATTTCCTGTAACTGTACCCATTATGGGTACATTTTCAGTCTCTGTATCAGCCAGTACATTCTAGTTAACACTTGAAGTTTCAGTAATTTTTCTATTTATAGATGTGCGTGCCCTATAGGGAGAAGGAGCAGCGAGATTTAGGTAGTTCCTTGGATATAAGTCTGTGATAGTTGCGGTACATTCAGCGTGATCATGCTGTTTTTAAATTATTTTTGTTGCTATGTCTGCACTCCAAATAAACACCTTCATTAGAACTTCATGTGGGAAGAGTTTCTTGGAACTTTCCACCTACCAGCTAGCTACTTACAGAAACTTCTCAGGGTTAAGTCAGCCTAACATTTCTGGAATTATATATGATCTCATTAAAATAAAATTGGCAAGATCTTAGAAAAACACCCTTAATAGACAAAATCTGACTTAGAGTTACTGAAGACTGACTACTTTTGAAAATATTTGTAGTTTAAAAGTTGGTTACTTCCTTAGCACTGTTACTATTTCAATTGCGTATTTGATACAGAACTTCAAAGTTTAATTTGATTATATGGCAGTAGATCAAAAACACTCTTTAACCATATAGTGCAGTGATCAAAAAGTCATGACCTCCCATTGATCACTTTATTGGTTTCCTGTTCTGATTCACTGGAAACCTTCTGGTCTGAACACTTGTTGCTAGTTTTAATCTTTGTCACGTTTACAATACAGCAGTCTTGTCTTTAGTAAAACTGATATACAACATACATTTAACATATTTCCTTTTGGCTCAAGAGCTCTTTGACTGATAATATTGAAAAAACACTTTTTATTAAAAAAAAAAGGCAGCAACTGTTCAGCACATTCAGAGCAATGTGAAGTACATAGTTGGACAACTAGAAATGAGCTTGCTTTAATGCATTAAAACTACTTCATAGTTTTTATTTCAACTTGCTGGCATCTATAGGGATTTTATAAAGCTTTTTGTACTACAGTAAGACTGAATATGACTTTTAAAGAGACAATTTAAAACAGAGGCCACATTTTTTCTTATACCACTTAAATAAGCCTGAAATGACTCAGTCTTGGAAATTTCTTGCTGCTGTTTTGCTTTTTCACTTTTGACACACTGCAATGGCTTGAACTCTGTTTAGTGATATGGTCAGCAAAGTTCACTTTTGGTAAATAGTTTGTATGCCAGTGTTACTCTGCTTTTAAAATTCATACTTTTTAAAGGATCATCCACAGGTAGTTATTTAAACTGCAGAACATAGATAATCATATGAGCTTGGAATACAAAGAATTAATGATGAGCAGGGAAAATTCATCTAATATCGTGGTACCTTGTGACTGTTTTTAATCCCATCAGTGATGACAAAAAAATCTCTCTGGAGACTTTGGGCTTTTAGCTTTTAAGAACAGCAGCCATACTGGTACAATGGAAAAGGCACTCTAGGTCCTTTTGAGTAAATAACATTGCCATTCATTGGTGGTTTGGTTTGGGCCCACAATGAAGTTACAAGGCCTGGCGTTTAGTGTTTGCTCGTCTCTGATCAGTTTCTATTGTTGGCAGTTTCAAGGTGTTTTGCTGCAATTGCTATAACAAGTTGGTAGGTCATACTGAAACTGTTAGACTGAATTCAATTTATAAACTTCAGAAACAGTTGTACTGTTTTGAGATAGTATGGATCAAGAAGCTCAGACACATGAGACCATGGAGGCAACTGGATATAGAGAGATGCAGCATCTTCCTACCATGAAGTTATGCTGCAAGTTGGCCTTCTTTAAACCCTTATGCCTTACTAAAAGCAACATGAAATTAATTTCCTCTATCTGCTTCTTTCTGCATGCCCTAAAACCAAAACAAATCAAATGGAATTTTCTCTAAGATTCTTTTTATTACATTTCAAAAGGAAGAGCCAAAGAACTTTTGTCAACTGACTTTTATCTTGGTATGTACATTATAAGCATTATCAATTTCTTTGGATGGGCAAATGATGTAATGCCAATAGGCAAACACAGTTTGAACTCATCAATACAAAGTGGAGTCAATTTTCTTCAGCAAACACCTATTAAAAGGAATACTAATTAAGAGAGATCACCAAACTTTTTCTGTCTAGAATCACTAATTTTTATTAGGGTCCATTGTGGATTGTGCAAGGTTCCCACTTCAGTTATGCTGAACTCCATCCCAATTAAATGGCCAAATGTGCTGAGTTCCAAACAATCTTCAGTATGCTGGGGTACAGGTGGATTTTCCTACGCTGACTGGCCAACAACCTAATTTCAGAGAGCATTGCTAGACTCCCTAAAAATCAACATTTTGCTGATCTGATTAAAACTTCTGTAGTGTGAATTTTTTAGATGAGGAAATTAATTTTTACATTTAAAGAAATCCAAATCAAAGCTGTATTTAAAAAAAAAAAAAAAAAAAAAAAACAACTTTAAAAATAAGCAAAAAGCCTCCATGATAAATGAAATGTTTAATAGGGTTTTATTAGCCTAGTAGCAAAGGAAGCAATTTTGCAAACAAATTTTGAAACTCTTACTGATGTTATTTGTATGGCATGATCGAGATACTTCCTGCTCTAAGTCACAGTACGTAATACACTGTTCTTAAACAGCAATTTCAATTTGTTTGATTTTTGTTCAAAGATTTTTTTGTTCAATTAATTAATGCATTAAATGCTGATTTGTACTGCCTTACAAACCTCACTTTTTGGGGGTGGGCAGGAGGGGAAATCAGAGACAAGTTGTAAAGCTAAGTAATGGTGATTCCAATCTGATGTGATGGTGATTCCAGTCTGCTAGAATGCAAACTTATGTCAAGCCCCCACCCCTAACAATTCAGGCAAACTTTTTGTAGTTTAGGTGAGCTACAAAGGGAAATAAGTGTTTTTGTCCAGGCTACTGTTATGTTAAAATTTCCCTGACATAGCTTTCCAGTCTTCTAATGGATTTTCAGTCTCCTAGTTATGTTCATGTCTCTTCAATGAGCCATTAGAACGTGTTGAATAATTTGCATTTCAACAAAATCTAGACAGTTTCCTAGGTGTGTATTTAAGAATTTTGACATGAAATTAAACCTGAGGGAAAGCAACAGTAAATACAACAGCATAGTAACACTATCTATTAAAGAATATACTTGTCTGTTCTTTCAATTTCAAGTCAGATCTCAAGCTGAAGCTTTTTTCCTAAAGAAGGAAATCTGAGAGGACTCAGTCTGAATAGCTTAGATCTTAATATTTTAAATGAAAACTGTCTGAAAACATGCAATGAAGATGTGACTTATTTCCTGAATTCCTCTGCTAAGGATAGCTGTGTATCTCCTTCATGTCTGCCTCAAAGTGAAAAGGAAGAAAAAATTACTTTTTTTTGTTTTTGTTTTTCTTTTCATTTTTTCTTGTTTTTACCCATTGCTTGCAAATATTTTGAGGTCTGCAGAATGTATTCTGTTTCAGTTTTTAATCTAGAGGTAGATATGGCAGCAGAGAAACAAAAATGGCTTTTCTAAGAGAGATAGGGATGGCTATCTCCAATTTTTCATATGGATCTCATACAGTCCCTCTCAGCTGCTATCTTTCAAACAGCAGTTTTTAAGGCCCCTTCCTCAGGAGGAACAGCAGTGATTGGATAACTTGAATAAGCAGAGTAAACAGAAGTTCTTGTATTCAGCACCTGTCCCAGTTTGGTTTGGTCTCTGTGAATTGTCAGTAATTTCCAGGAATGACTCTCATTTGGCATTCGTAATGGCTGTTATTTATAAATTAATAATCCTAATTAGTCCTGCATTTATAGCTATGGCTTTAGGGTAAAAAACAACAAGAACAACAACATTAAATAAAGTGAGACAGGAAATTCACTGACACTGAAATAAGAGCCACAGCCTTGAGCTTTGTCTTAATACAATTACAATGATAGTACGCTTCTAATTTAGCAAATCTTTTCTAAATTGTCAGAGAATGTCATCATGTTTCTACACTAAGAATGTATTCTGTAATACGTGATAACTTATTTTACACAATATTGAGTACTAAGCAAGTTATCAGGAAGTTCTCAAGAGACCATCCTTTGCTTTTTGCATGTGACCCATGTGTTTGGGTAAAGCTGCTGTATAATTGAGGAAAAATGAAGGATGCCTTTAAGTCACTTTTGCATTAAACTTTTTCTTTATTGTGTGATATATTATGTCATACTTCTGCTTTTCTTAAATCTCAGACTTTGTGTTAAAATGCTCTGATACAGTATTGTCACAATGCAAGCCTAGCAGTACCTTTTGTATAAGGAAGCTGATTTTGTTGGGGAACTTAGAACCGCCATTTGCATCGTAGCTGCACAGCCATTAAACTTGCTAAGAGGTTTTAGGTGAAGGATTGCTAATATTAGTTTCTGCAACTATTTGATTTAGCTCATGAATTCTCCATTTGTGCAGAGTTCATGTTGCAGTGGTTTCATTATGAATGTGTCTGGCTGTGGAAGTACAACCTTGTATTTAAAAACGGGTTTCTGAAAGCATAAGACGTCTAAGGAGATGCTTCTGTGCGTGGAAGTGAAAATGCAGCATGAAAAGGCTTGTAACCTTAACTTTGTACGTGCTTTTTGTGTGCATATGCAGAAATGTTTCTGCATTGCAGTGCCAACTGGACCTAATACTGCTATTTGTCTGGAGTTACAACACACTTCCCATTTGTTCAATCCGAGATGCTCTGACTGCTTCATTTTCTGAGATGAGCAGTCTTCCCAAAGAAGGTGCTGGGAGAAATGATAGTGTGCTAGTATGTGCGTTAACTGAAGTGGCACCCTCACAGTGGATGAGTTTGAGCAGTAAGTAGTAGTCAACTGCTGGCTACCCGGGATCCTATTAAATGCTGTGGACCATTAGTCTCAGGAACTTATCGGAAATTCAATTAAACTGCTTTTATTCATGTTAAAGGTGGTTATAATTTATTTGATATTTTAAACTGGCTTATAATTAGACTTAATTTTCAATTCTCTTTTCATGTTGACAGTGTTTTTACTGAATTATAGGACAGGCATTTGAAAATGCTTATAACTTGTTTCCTTTAGCTAAATATGGTTAGATCACACTTTCAGCAACATTCTAGTTTTCTTTTGAATCACATTTGGTTTATAACCAGGAAATGTTACTAAGAGTTACTAAGACTTCCTACTGTTACTAAGGTAGAGACAAAGAAAGAGGGAACTCTGATTTTTAGATTTCTCTTGCTGCAAACAGTAGCCTTGAAATTTCAGTATTGTTATTCTTTAAATGCAAGTTTAACATACTGCCTTCTGCCAAAATCAACTTTATTCACCCAAGCCAGCAATCATATTTTTATCATATTTTGATAACAGTTGTGCATTGCTTGCTTTATCCTACTGTGAATAGATTGAATATTTTTTGGCAAATATTCTTGGAACCTACTTACTTAGTACTTACTTAGTACTTACTTAGTACTTACTTCTTACTAGTTCAGAATTGGGTGAATCTCAAGAATTGGTTGCTGAAGCCTTTTAAAGGAATCAAAGCAATAGTTCAGTTTGACTTATTTTGACCACTGAATTCCACTGAATCACTAAATCCTTTAGCCATTTATTTTTATCGCTAAAAATAAAAAATCTGAGGTTAAACAAAAATGTTTCACAGAGCTTAAGTTGAACTCTTCATTAAAAAAAAGATGCTCTTAAAAGCTTGAGTTACATTTTATATTTAAAAAACAAAGGGGCTTAGAAACATAACTTGCTTGCAACTGACTAGCACCCTCCATTTAACTTGTAAGAACTTATGAAATGTACTAAAAATTCTAAATGTTTCTTTGCTGTCTCTCCCTTACGCCTGGCTTGATGAGGCAGTCAGCAACAGGTAAGAAAGTTTATATGGAGGTTGAAGGATGATTGTTAATACTCTTCCAGCCTTTTTTTCCTGCTCCTCTGAATTTCTGAAAGTACACCATTACTCATGAGTATGTGTAAGTCTCTTCATATGTTGACCAGCAGGACATGCTGCTTCCGTTAAGCACAAGAAGGTACATAAATGCAAGAAGTTGGTCGTTTAGTCATTATGATTTTGTTCTTGGTTCAGATGGCTTTTGAAAGGATGATGATAAAATGTTTTGGTCACAATGTCATTAACCCTTCGAAACATCCTAAAGACCATATGAATGTTACAGTGATAGTGAAAACTGGGTTAAAGCCACAGCCACCCAGACAATATGACCTGGATGTGCGAATTAAAGCAAAACATGTGGGTTTACAAGACCTAGTTTTACAGACCTGATGAGATTTGAGATTCTTGCAAAACTGAAGTAATAGAAAAAAAACAAAGTTCATTTGAGCGTTACTTCTCAGGGTCAGAGAGGTCTAGTTCCCTTCATAAGAAGCAGAGCCGGACCTAAGACTGAAAGGATTAACCAGTATTGGCTCTTTTTACAGAAGTGACAGATTCTGGTGTGTACCTGGGGTGTAAGTCCATATTCTATTCATCATGGCTGCAAGAAAAAGGCTGTTCTTTTTCTTCAGGTGGAATGATAGAGAGTAAAACTAGGTTGGTTTGTGTTTTTGTTTGTTTCCCCTTCCCCCCAAATCCTTACTCAGATGTCCTATTACGTATGATGCTTTGCTACTTGAATGACCACATCTTGGCATGATGCTTTATTTCCTACATTATGTTCAAGCAACATGCTGATGGTAAGGATCTCAAGGAGTCTCTCAAAAGTAGGTGAACAAAAAAATAAGGTAATTCATCTATTGCAAAATCTAAGCCATGTCTACTGAACAATAAACAGTAGCTGTAATTCAGGAAAGATATTTTGGGGTTATCACTGAGTCCTCTGACATCAGTGTGCAGTGTCAGCCAAAACAGACATGATGTTGTTGGATGACAAGAGGAGTTTTTGTTTTTTTTTTTAATAAAAAAAGGTCACCTTATTGCCATCAAAAAACTTTGTAGGTCTAGTTTCCACCTTAAGATGGATGTAGAGAAACTAAAGAAGGTCTGGAGGGAAGTTAAAGGGCAACTAAAATGATCAATGGTCTTGAGTGCTGCTGCTTTGTGTGGAGAGGCTAAAAAGACTGGAACTCATCAGTTTTAGAGAGAAGGTTGAGGGAAGCATTATCATCAAGGTTTCAGAATTGTGACTGAAGAATTGCTTTTTACCACTAGCTCCTGCATTACTAGAACTTGGGAACAATCCTTGAAAAAAAAGTAGATCAGCTTAAAACAAAGGAATGCCGGGAACTTATTGCCACAGGAAACTGTTGAGGTAGACACTAGCAAAAAAAAAAAAAGCCACCAAAATAAAAGTCAACTCATCAGTCAAGGATAACTGGTCTATAAGTAAATGCCAAAACAGCTAGGCAGATGTATTCTTGTACCTGCTTTGACAGTTCTGAAGTGGGAGATTGAGAATATGAAGGGAATGGATGCAAAAATTGGTCATGCTCATGTTTGTCCTTAAAAGCAAAACAACATGAAGTCCTATTCTTGCTATGGGAGACATAATACTGGGCTGATTGGATTGCTGCCCTGGGATACTGAAGGTCCTGTCTTGGGGGGGGGAGAGAATACTACTTTCTTATTAGAAGTGCAGAACCTCACTTCTACACTACAAAGTGGCATTAGTATGAAACTCTTCATTTTACTGAACATTTGTTAGAGCATTTTACTGGTGTCAGCCACTGGTATCTAATTACAAAAGAGTGCATGCTGTTTGCAAGTTATTCCAAATGCTTTCAGAAACCTTCCCAAGCTTTTCTGCTGCAACACATACTACCAATAATGGGTCTCCTTCAGAAATGTGCCTAAACAAATATTAGAGGTGCCCCTGAAGTATTTTCAACTCAAATTTCTCAAAGCTGTAAATAGTGCCAAGTTCTTCCCATCCTCATCTGTTTGGTGCTTTTAATTTCTTGAAGGTTGTTTCCAGAATCTCATTTTTTCTATCAACATTCATATTTAAAAGAATTTAAGATGTAAAGCTGTAAATCACTATCTTCAATTGGGGGGAAGTATTTTCAAGATGAAATGTCAGTACATTAATGATCGCAAAACGTAGATTCAGCAGAATGTTAATTTTATTTTGCAATCTGTCACTTCAGTGTTCAAAGATAATCTGGACATGAATGACTGTGCTTACATTTTAACAAGTACAATTTTTTTTTTTCAGGTATCACCTTTTTTAATTTCTCAAACTCAGAATGGCAGCCATTCTAACAGTAACGTGCATCCCGCTGTCCATGCTTTTCACACATCACTGAACTGGAATCTTTCCAGGTTGGAAGGGACCCTGCAGGGTCTCTACTTCAACTACCTGCTTAAAACAGGGTTGACAATTTCAAAGCAAGCTGCTCAAGGCTTTTTTTTTTTAATTGGAAAAATTAAAAATTTTTTTTTTTTTTTTTTTTTTTTTTTTAACGGGAAAACCAGTCTCTCTGGGCAACCTGTTTTAATTCTTAATTGCCTTGTAACAATTATTTTTCCTTCATATTCAAACAAGCTTCGGTGCTGTGTTATGATAAATGTCTCTTCTCACATCGTGCATTTCAGTAAGGAGCACACCTCTGAGCTCCTCTTTTAACTGTCCTGATGCCCTTCCACTGAATGTACTCCTCAGTATCTTGTACTGAGGAAGGAATGAGGTAACGAGCAAAATAGGCCAGATGTAGTCTGAGTGACAGGTAAAGAAGAGTAATTTCCCGTGAGGTACTGGCTATGCCCTTGCAGTACAGCTTAGTATGCGATTAGCCTTCCCTGCTGCTCGGGGATGCTGCTGGTTCATGTTTAGCTTACTGTGTGTTAGGACTCTCATGTCATCTTCAGAGTTGGTAGCCAGCCAGTCAATCCCCATAATACAAACAAATTCTGTGCTAGAGTGTTTCTGTATTTCCCTGTGCAAGTCATTTTTCAAGCAGACAGAAGTTATGGGACTATATCACCAGGCACACACTTATCACACGTTCTCTACAGTACATTCATGTTTCTTCCTAGCAGTCTGGTTCCTCTTAGATGTGAGGAGTAGTTGGAAAAGAAGGCAGGCAAGCATAAAGCTGCAGGCCAAAAGAAGTGTTTCTGGAAGGTAACAGACTGTGTATCCTTTCATTAAGGTAAAATAATAATAATAAAGATAACATCACACCGTTTTCTCAGACTTACTTTAGGATTTCACAAAGGCAGTGTCTATTATGATCCCCCCCAGCCTTTTCCACAGGCACATATTTTGTGTTTGGAAAGGCTACTGCTTAAAGCCACAAAGCCATGATTTTGTCATGTTACCTAAGTGTGTTCATCGAAAGGTATCACATGGTGAAGTCCTTAGGAAAATAGTTGAGGCCATTGGCTTGGCTTTATGAATGTTTAAAACAACTAATATTGAATATCAGCTTTATAGTTCAAATGAGCCCATGGCTGAAACACAAAAGTGTTTCTCTTACTCTAATGTGAAATTTGTAGTGTTTTTTTTTTTTTTTTTTTTTTTTTTGTGGTAAGAATGGAGAGGATTTGCTGGGTTTTGTTTTGTCTTTCTGGGGTTTATTTTCTTGGTGACTAAAACTGATAACTGTTCTGGAAATGTTATGTGGCAACTAATCTGATCATATTGCAGGATATTTTTAGGGACAATATTTCTAAATCATGCAAGAATCTCTGTATCAAGTTTTCTGTATCCAGGTATATAAATTAGTACAAATTTTGCTCCAGTTAAATATTTCTGTCCAATATCTAATACATGACATGACCAGATTTCACTTAATCATGAATTATGCCGTGCAAGTGTGGAACTTGTTTTGCTTGTCTTTACACAAGCAAGTTCCTCATTAAACAACTGCAGCCTATGCATCTGAAAAGAAAATGCAAATCCTAACACTGGTATGTGTAGTTGTAATCAAGGTTTAGGTCTACCACATGTACCTATGTTCCCAATAGGAATCTGTGATTCTGTGATATTTTTACATGCATTAAAAGTGATTAGATACATGAAGCTTTTACATGCTGGTAACATCTGACTTGATGGCTTTTTAGCTTGTTGTGACTCTTGTCATCTTTTTTCCAAATCCTTTTTTATTCTCATTTTTTTGTACAAGCCCATGGTAAGTATAGGGATTCCTTCTTCTCCAAATGGACAGGTAAAGTTTTCTACTGATGTAAACAGCAAGGGCTTACAGGCACTTCTTACTTGTCAAAGTGAACATCACTTCAAATTTCTAAAACATCAGATTTGTGTTATAAATAGCTCTTCAGACTTTCTATATTTTCCAAGTCTCTGTTACTATGAGAAGTTGCTTACAAAATAGCACTTGATTTATCTTCCTTCTTAAACTTTGTGATGTTGGAAAGTTTCTGTAATGCTTTTTAATGTTATTCTGCAACCTTATTTTTTTATCATAATAGTCTTGAATTGTCAGACTGACCCTGAGATGATTGTTACTAAAAGCTAGCAGAAGTGAAATTCTAAAAAAAAATCTCAGGAGTGTCTTCAGTGAGCAGTGTTTATTTTGATTTAAATTATGAGGGGGAGTTGCCAGACTTTAGAGCTTTAGATTTTATTTTTAAATATCTTGAATACATGGTGAAATAACTTATAACTTCAAAGTGCATTTTGAATTAATATTATCATCTCTGTCTGCAGACTGAGAATATTTTTTCTTGTTTGTTCTCCTAAAATTGAAAAAATTGAAATTAGGGTCTATTTATGCTGTATGAAGAGAAATTTCTCCTGTGGTCTTAATCTGAAATCTCCCCAGTTCTGAACTAGATAATGAAAAGACATGATGTTGCAGTGTAGTTAAAATTAAGTATATTGTTTTTTTCTATGATTGTATGAAACTAGCAATATTTCCTTGGGATTCTTCTGCTTAGGGTTGTGCGAGGGCTTTTCTCAAGTGAGAAGTCAGGTGATAAGGGAAAGAATGAAGCTTTAAAGGTGTGAGATGTGAAGGCCAAAAGTGCTGTGAAAACAAATTATGCACTCCAGGAAAGTAACCATAAGTCATCATCGTGGGGATATTAAAGATGCAGTAAATAGCCTGGAGGAATCTGTCATCTGTGATTCTACGTACCTTTATTATTAAGCCTTAAAACTGAAAGAGTCTGGGGGCAAGAGGAGAACTTCTGAAAACTCCAAGTACACTCAAATACATTCTGTTAAGGTCTCTGATTAGACAGCTAGAAAAGAGAAGTTGCTTTGTTCTCTTTTAGAAGTTACAACCAAATATGCTACTTCTAGCCTTTAGTTTAAGTAAGGTTTCCATGAGGAGATGCTTCTTGAAAATGTTGGATGGTTCTGTTTTGATGTTTACTGCCAGACTCTTTAGCTCTGTTTAACTGCTGAATTCCACTTTTTTTTTTTTTTTTTTTTTTTCAAACAGATCAAATGCCTGAAAGGCCAGAGAGACTTCTCAGACCAACCCACTTTTGATGGGATTCACATTGTGAACCATTTCACAGGAGATGATGAATCATTTCATTCTTCTGATGAAGATTTTATAACTAACTCCATACAGGAGAGTGCGGTGAACTTTCATCTACACAGGAGGACTGGTCAGATGGCTTTGGATCACACAGTTGTAGACAGCAGTGACAGTGATGCTGAGGAAAGTGCCCTCCAGACTGGGAATTCAGACAAGATGATTTCCAAGCAGAGGAGAATGGAATCTTACTCTACTACTGTGTGATTATCACTGTGACTAGCATTTGAAGACTTCCCTATTTCTATTTCTTTAAGGATTAGATTGTCAGATAACTGAAAGTATCCAGCAGTTGGTTTAGGTAACTATTGAATCTGGTCTGGACTGTGATAAATAGACACACGTACTCTCTATCTGCCTTCTGTTTGCCAAATCTTGCTAATGATATACCATTGCCATTAGAAGCTGGAAGGAAATTAATGGATGACAGTTCTGACAGTATTACTGAATGCTCCTTGTTTTAGAAACTACAAATACATAATTTCTTTAATGCATAAGAACCCTTCTCGCTGTTCACAAGGACGGGGATTATTTTCCTCAGAAGAATTTGCTCTTGTGCAATATTTTATGCTCTGAACAAATGTGTATGTTTTACATTGTTATCCATTTGTGATCAAGATGGACCCTAATAAACCATCTGATCATGGCATACATATAATTATGCTTCTCAATTACTTTTGTTTTACTAAAGTTACTGAATGCCCACAGAAGGCTTGAAAGAGGAGCCTTTATCTGTACTACTTCATATGTGCGAATACTGGTCACTAATGTCATAAAGGTGTTTTTCACCATTTTCACTTAAATTTACATGCATCTGCTTTTGATGTTGCTAAATAGTACCTTGTCTGAATATATTAACTACAATAATGTTTATTTTGTACATATTTATATATCTGCACCAAGCTGAAAATGTATATTATACCATTTTATACGAGGAATGTAAATGTTGCAATACAACTGTCTCTGGTATTCTACCTGGAAAATGAATTCTGTATATACACACTAGAAATGAATTACTAAATAAACGCAAAACACTAACTTTACATTTAGTTTCAGCCTAGCTCCACTAACAGGTTCATGTCTAACTGAAATGCTTGTTCAAAACACTATTGACTGAAATCTTTTACCTTCATATATATGTAATGAAAATAAATTTTTCATGATTTAACAAGGTTGTAGCATTTACTGTTTAGTCACTTCTAAGCTCCAGTCCTGAGTTACCACGTAGTTTCTCTCAGGGTCTGGATTAGAGTGGTAGTTCATATAAGGTGAAAAATTATTTGTCTCACACTTAACAGTTCTAATCAAGTTTTGATCAATGCAGTAAAAATACATAAATTGTTTACTGCAGTTTTATAGGGCAGAGCTATCTAGGTACTAACATAGATCCTGTCACCAAAACAGCTGTAATTCATCAAAGCAGTAAGTGCTGTGTGTTCTGCTTTCACCATCTCCTTCAAACTAAGTAGCCCTTAGTAGATCAAGTAACATGGCCCTCAGTTTTTGAACAGTACAACTTCATCTTCTAATATGGTCATATGAACATTTACCCTCTATGGCACCTTCTGGTCAAGAATATCCTTAAGAGTGGTTATTGCCATCATACATAACTAACAATCCTTAAGACTTGTTTTCTAGCAATGTTTGCAACTATTTTATTAAAAAAAAAAAAAAAAAGCCACAGGTTGGTACTGATAGCATGTGTTTTGTTACTTGTGAGAAGCAGTGTAGCTGTTTAAAATCATGGAACTATAGAAGCATACTGCTGAACATGCTTGAACATCTGACTGAGTCCTTAGAAACTCAGCAAAAGTGATGAGAAAAAAATTCAAAGAATGATAGGGAAGGCTGAATGGAAAAAGCACCTTCTGGGCCTCTCAACTGCAAAATCTGTTTAGGTATGATGCAATATAAATCTAAAAGCAGGTGGAAGGCATTCCAGGTTTACCTACTTTTGCAGCTCCTGACTTGCTCTGATATTTCTGCAGATGGTACTCCATCTTACCACTGACTACATTGTTCCCAGTATAACCTATGGAAATTGGCATCTTTGAAGGAGGGTTAGTTTGACTTTGGCTCTGATCGCTGTTAGAAATTTCAGGTGTGCAGAGACAAGCCATGCTGTTTTGTTTTGTTAGCTAGCAAGTAACAGTGGTTTTTTTTCCCCCTTCCAATGAGCATCTGGTAATTTATTTTGCACCTGGGCAATTGTTGCCCAAGAGAATAGGTGACAAATGTCTTGTTGCTTGTCATGAATACCAGCTGCAAGCCTCTTAGAGGTAATTAGAGGTAATGTTGTATATATTAAGTGACAGGAATAAAATTCAGTTGGAGTGCCATAAAAATCCTGTCTGTTTGAACAATGGAGTGTTTTGATTTTGCAGTAACTGCCTTACTGTTCAAGTAAATGAGATTAGTTGGCAAGGGTTATTTCCTGAACTTCTGTATTTGTGTATGCTAATAATATTAGATACTGAATAATAGCATAAATACAAATACCAAGGGAAAAGCAAAAGGCTTTATCCAGCTAGTTGCTTCTGTTCTAGAAATGAGAGCAAATGGTTGATGTGCTACAGCTTCAGAAGACTCAGACACAATATCCTCAGACAGCAACCCCACAGAGGCTGTTCAGGCTCATCATACTTCTCTGATACTCTGCCAAAAATAACACTAATGTCTTTGCTTGTGTGTATTACAATTTGAATATGTACCTGAATAACAGCAAATAATTAGCAGCACAGATAATGTATTTATTAGTAGATTGATAATGAAGGCATACGAGTTATGCTACGTTACCATGACCTTGCTTGCATGATCTTCTAAAGAAGCTTTGCGCTTCTCTTAGATTTGCTGGTTTGCTACATGCAGGCTGCAAGAGCTCAATCTGAATATGAAAACTAAAAAGACAAATAAACACCATGTAAACACAAAAACTTAGAATTATGGAATATGTAAGTGTTGCAGTTAAGAAGGCATTTAGGTAAGGCAAGAAAAGAGGATTCTGTGCCATGAACAGTTTCCATGTAAATTCTATTCTCTGTTTGGCAGCAAAAATGGTTCTGCTTCCTCAGTGTCCTAATCAAATTTCTTCATTGGCTACAAAAGCTTCACTATGTATAGGTTTTTTTATTCCTCCAGGTTAAGGGAATTCATATTTCAGGACTTGATAGCATTTATTATTAGACCTCTTCTTACTTTAGGCATGTTCATTTGATGAATTATGTGATAGTCATGGATCCCTTTTATTTTGCTTACTGTAATAATAAAAAAATTAGGACTTCATAACATTTGTTAGAAAGTAAAAACATGACTAGTTGGGAGTAAGTATATCTTGTGAGGGCAAGAAGCACGTATTACATACATTAAAGGCTCAGCTAATTTGTTCATGTTGGCCACAGCATTGCTAGCTGGAAGTGACCATCCTCAACTCTGCATTGGTATGGCCTCACCTCGAGCACTGTGTGCACTTTTGAGTGCCACAATACAAGGACATAAACTATTAGGGAACCTCCAAAGAACGCCTAGAAAGACAGAGAAGGGTCTAGAGGGAGACTTAAGAGGAGCGGCTGAGGTCTCTCGGTTTGTTCAGCCCAGCGCAGAGCAGGCTGAGGGGAGGCCTCATGGCGGCCTGCAGCTTCCTCATGAGGGGTGCGGAGGGGGAGGCACCGAGCTCTGCTCTCTGGGGACAGCGACAGGACCTGAGGGAATGGCATGGAGCTGGGACAGGGAAGGGTCAGGCTGGGGGTTAGGGAAAGGTTCTTCACCCAGATGGTGGTTGGGCACTGGGACAGGCTCCCAAGGGCAGTGGTCATGACACCAAGGCTGATAGAGTTGAAGAAGCATTGGATAACGCTCTTAGGTACAAGGTCTGATTTTTGGGTGGTCCCATGGGGAGCCAGGAGTTGGACTTGATGATCCCTGTGGGTCCCTTCCAACTCAGGATATTCTGTGATTCTATGTTTTTGACAAAATATAGGCCTCATCTCTGTACAAATTAACAAAGTATTATTTCCCACTAAATTCAATTTTCAACCATGAATGTGGATTCCTATATAATTTTCACTGAAATAAATTCCTATCAGCTATTAAAAAAAAGAGACATTAGCATAAATATAACAAAATCATTTTGTAAATCATTTAATACTGTACTTAATCACTACTCAGCCCTTTTCTGGAATAGCAGCACAGAAGGAATTGCATGTTTCTCTGCTTTGGGGTTGTTCAGTTCTTGTTTTTATGTAATCATTGTTCTATATCAGACACCATGCTATTGACTTTGAGTGAAACAATGCTCATACAAAAATTGTATTTTAAGCTAGAGTGACCTAAAGGTATGTTAGCATGAAAATATTCACATTTTAGAATGGATGTACTGCTAATTCCCTTAATTGCAGAGGAGCAAAGTGTTACACATTTTGATGCAAGATAATGCAAATTTCCTAGAAGAATCATTAGGTTAGTCCCAAAGACTAAGAAAGAAAGACAAAGAATTCAAGCTATAAAATAGTGGTTAGTACAATCTAAGTAGAAATTACAGTGATAAGTTTAATTACGCATCAGCTACTGAATCTGTGAGTGTTGAGAGGGAAGGAAAAAAGCTGTGTGTTAACTATTGGATTTCTAGATTTAATTATGTTTTATTTTGTTCTCTGAAATACTCTTATCAGTATAATTACATCAATATAAAACGATATAATCAATAATATATATATTGCTTACAAAAATATAAGGCTCTGAGGTTTGGGTTTATTTTTACAAACTAGATCAAGACAAGAAAAATCAATTAAATTCATACAGTAGTCTTTAGAATGAGAGACTCTGAATGGTGGAACAAAAAGCACACCACAAACTGCCTTTCAATATAAATTCTAAATAGCGAGAAGTTTCAGCTTCTTAAAAGTGGAGCAAACATGGTAACATACATATGACTAAACATACATGGTCACTGATTGACTCAGATACAACCATACACATGCTAGATCCAAAATACAATAGTGTAACACCTTCTCTTTCCAAGAATGAATACCTCATTTCAAAATTATGAAATACGAATGCAATGTGGCATACACTTAGAATTGTATGTATACTGCTGCATAAGTGACTGAAATTTCTGGTGTCCCTCTAGTAGAAATAAAATTCCTGAGACCATTTTACATAGTCTACATTCTATAACCCACTGATTCAACCTACTTCTGGTCATAATCATAGAATGGGGTAGATTGGAAGGGGCTTCTAAAGATCAGCTAGTCCAATCCCCTGCCATCTTTCACTAGATCACATTGCTGAACGCTGCAACCAACCTGGCCTTGAACACTTCCAGTGATGGAGCATCCACAGCTCTGAGCATCCTATCAGTGTCTCCCCACACTCATCACAAAATATTTCTCCTTTGTGTGCAATAACAGAGGTAAATTCTGGGTCTACTCCTTCCCAAAGCTGGAATGCTTCTTTTCATCCCAGTCTTCAACAACACCCCAGCTTACTATCACTTTCTGTCTCCAGCTTGTGCTCACAGTGTTCATTATTTTTCTAATCTGCTCTGAGCGCAACAGATGAAGTTACTTTGGTTTCCTCAGCGATCTGTAAAACTGCTATCAAAATCACTGATTAAAGTCTCACATATTTACAGCACATCATTATGCCACAAAGAGAAACATAAAGTTATGAACTGCCACAAACAAAACAAATAACAACAACAATAAAACACAAGACAATAAGCAGGAAATATATTAAAAATAATTAAATATTACCAAAAGTTATTATAAAAATTAAGACACTTCCCAAGAAAACGTGCAGTACTACAAGTTCTAGCAGACTCTCCTAGTGAAGGTGGTCTGTGATCTCGGGTTTTATCATGCTAAAGTGTGGATGTTATTCATGAGCTCCCCATAGAATCACTCTCTCCACTGCTGCTTGTTCCCAACACTAACTTCTACAGATTAAAAAATGCTTCTTCTGCCCAACGTACCAAGCAGCTAACCTGTCAAATCCAGCTCTTCAACTCCTTCCTCTCTCTACAGTCTCATCACTTCTGACCATGAAGATCTCATCTCCATCCCATCACCTTTGCTTCCTTATCCGATGTCTTCTTAGCTCAAGTGGTGGTGTCAGGCAGCTGCTGTGAGCAGTGCAGTAAATTACATCAAGTAGTTCTCTTCACTCTTAAACACAGCTGTAATATAATCCCACATTAAACCTGTCCTTTCATTTAATATTAATGTGATTATTTAAACCTATCCTTTTATTGATTTCCTCTTTTGTCACAATGGGATAAGAACCGTATACTTACATTGCACTAACTGTATCTTGCCAAGTTTTGATGGTTAACTTTGAATATTACACATCCTTTATCCTTTTGGGGGGAGCATTATGGAAGTTCTATTAAGTCCAGCCCCACTCCCATGACTTGTATTTCATATGAATTCCATCTCTGCCAACTCCGGATCATTGGCTTTTGGCATTTTCACACTGGGATATGGACTATTTGGTATTTTCACATACCTCTACCAATGTCACGCGATGACCACTGCATACACTGCATACACCCTCTTAAAGATTACTGACCTGTGGCAAATAGGTCGCCCCGTAACCCAGATTAAAAGCTCGGTCCCTTTCCCCCTGCTCAGTTTGTGCATTCTGCGCTGCGCCTACTTCAGTCAGCGAGCTCCTCGGGGCGGCAGTGCGAACTCCTGGCACAGGAGTGGGGATCGCCCTCAGGCCCTCCGCCCGGGTCGCAGCACCACTTCCCTTTCTGTCCCTTGCTCAGCAGCCTCACGATCGCGCGAGGGGCGATCTCCAAAGAAAATGGAGACGGCGGGGTGAGGACAGCTCACGCACTGCACCGCGAGCCCGGGCCCGCAAAGCCCTGGGGGCAGGCGAGGAGACGGCGCTGCCCCATCTGGCGAGGTGCGCGGCGGCCGGCAGAGACCCGAGGGTCCCTGGCCGCCAGCGGCAGCCTTCGCCAGCGTCCCGGAGAAGGCGAAAACGGAGCCTGGGAGCGGGGCGGAGCTGCCACCTGCCCGCCCGCAACGGCTCCCCTCAGGGCTGAGGAGGCCGCGGCCATTTCCCGCCTCGCGCCACTGCCCGCGGGCACGTGCACGCAGCGCCTGTGGCAGACCGCTCCGGCGGCGCCGGCCCTTGTGGGTGCCCCGACCCTTGTGGGTGCCCCGAGCCGGCCGGGAGCCAGCCAGGCCGGCACAGGGCTGCCGCGGGGCTCGGCTCGGCCTGGCGGGTGGTGACTGCGCTCCGCTTTCCCCGTCCTCAACGGGCAGGCGGGGAGCGTTCGGGTGCCGGTTGGCCCCGCACACCACGGGATGAAGCCGTTTTCACGCGTTTGGGTAAGCTGCGTGTACAGCTTTGAAACATGGGATTAGAAATTAGAGAATGACTGATTAAGAATAAATATATAGACAACACTCATTGCTTAATATGTGCTACATTTGCGATGTACTGGGCCTATCTCCAGATGAGCCCCTGGGGCCCTAAGAACCAGATCAAACCGACCTGATGGTTCGGACTCTGACCAAGGGCTCAGAGATAAGGAGGATTGTTTTTAAAAGGACAAGATAAAGAATGTCAAACATGCAGGGCCTCGAGACAACAGGACCCTCAGTGCCCACCAGCAGAAGGCATCACGCAAGCGCAGATGGGAGGAGTTTATGGAAATGACTTCTTGGAGCTAATCTTAATACTAAGCAGGGACAGGTTATGCATATGTATAGGTGTTCTGGGACACTTCATGCATATGTAACTCTTTATATAAGCAAAGCAAGTTGCCGCGTTAGAGGTGCACGACTTTGGTGGGACTACCCCCCCGTGCTGCCCAGCGCTGAATAAACATACCTACTTTACAATCTTACTGATTGTGGAGTCAATTTTCCACAAGTCATTTGGCGAGCCAGCCAGGAGACAATCTGCTTGGCTGTGGGATTGACTGCGGAGCGGATGCCCCTAGGTGCACCCTGAGTATTTTCCTTGGAGGAGACTCCACTCCCAGACGCTCACCACGGGAGCAGACAAGGACCTCCTGAAGCTACGGACAAATGGTATGTTTTACAGTACAGGAAGGGCCTGTAAGTCATACACGTGGCCGGGGCAGCTGGTAAATCGCACAGAGATGTCTGGCGTGCAGCATAGTCCCCCTAAGGGAGGAGGGTACCCTACAGGCTGACCGATAGAGCGGTCAAGGGGGATTTGCTGACCAATAGAGCAGCTGCTGGCAATCTTGGGAGTAGATCGAGCAAATCCAAGGTTACCGCTGCATCCCAGTTTTGGGAGCCAGGACGAACCTGCTAATGACTGTATAAGAAGCAGGAGAAGGGTAAGCGGGCCTCTCAATTGTGACAAGGTCACCTGCAGCTGCTGGAGGGATACTAACTGGAGTGGTAATAATTGTATGTCTTATTCGTAAATGTCCTGGTATTTTTTGTTGAAAATATTTGTTTAAGTGTATGTGTTTGAAACAAAGTGGAATGAGTCACTCCATGAAGAACACAGTCAGAGACAATACTTGTTTGGTAGGTTATTGTTCTAAATTATATATTCCTGTGGTATGGATGAGATCTGCTAGGGGCCTCTCTGATTGCGTGATTGTGCTGTGAGTGAGACACAGCATTGCTGTGAAGCAAGTGCGGAGTTCCAGTCCATGGTTCCGTATTCTCCGTGAGGGGAGTGGCCAGAGACGGACGAAGCACATGACAGACCGAAAAGAAGTGCTGTTTTATCCAAGTGTTCATGGTGGTGCCCAATATATGTGCCCGGTGGTGTATCTTGTGATCCTATTGTTGCTCTTAAATGTTTTGAGTGTGACAAGAAGAAAGGTGGGAGCATTATCTAAGTAACAGTTTAGAAGTTTTGGTGTATTTGCTGTGGTGTTTGGTCAGTTTGCCAAGTACTGGGGGGGAGGGGGCTGACTGATTATCATAGTGGCAGAAAGGAGAGAGTCACGTCTTTGGTGGTTTGGGCTTGAGCCCTGGGAATTTGGTAAGAAGGGGGAGAGTGAATTTATTTAGGCCTCAATACCTTTTTAAACCCCCATATTGATGGATACACAGGACTGATTCCTTGTTTTGTATGGGCTTACTAACAAATTGCACGAGAAAAAATTGGCATTTGGCTTGAAATTCGGTCCTGTTGAAATGTAAATTTTGTGGAAAAGGTGGTATTGTTTGTCTAGAAGATGGAAGGCTGAGTGCTTCAGGTGTTTTCCTGAAGTCCTGTGGATTTATGATTGGAACGGGGCTCATTAATAATCCGAAACAGTAAAGTTTGTATGTGGGAAGAAGGGTTTAATCCCAGAGAACTGGGACATTTGGGAAGAAGATTAGGAAAAGATAGTAAAAACCTGCAATAAAAAGGTTTGTGTGGAGATTGAAACAATGGCCAGTACCTAATAAGGAATAATAATAAATAAATAAATGGGAATGGGAAATTAAGGAGATGAGTAATATCCAAAACAAAGACGTTTTAAATAAAGCTTCCTTGGGTGCATATTGGCACATTGGAAGGATATTGTTAGAACTGGGGGGCACAGAAAGCAAGAGGACTTTCACTAAGTATTGCAGTCAATAGTGGCCACTGTATAACCTAAATTGCCACTTTATGGATCAATCGACTATAACACTATCTTGCAATCAATGTTGTTTTTGAGGAGAGAAGGGAAATGGGATGAAATGTTGTATATACTGATATGTTGTTTCAGCATCTTGGAGGGAAAAAGTATGGAATTAAGTTGGCCCCTGACTGAGCCTTTGGTGCTGGCATTAGAAAAGTACAGGATGGAGAAAGATAAAAGAAGTGTTAAAAGAAGTGTTAAAAGAGTTGTTGAAGGTGTTAAAGGTGTGGCATGTAGTATTTGATAAAGCTGTTTGAAGTTGAATGAGCAGGGAAAGAGGATGTAGGAATGTTAATAGTTCTGCCTCAACCCGAGGCTGAGATCTCAAAATCACAGAGGGTGTGAGCCCTCTGGGGCAGAGGGACCATGATGGGTCCAAAAGAGTTGTCATGGAAACAGAAAAGCAGCTAACTCTTAAAACAATCTGAGTTCATGTGTGAGTTCAGATTGCTAATGGGACTGCTCAGGGGAATTTTCAACTATTGCATTCCCCTGATTGACCGCCCCAGCTGAGACCCTAATCACCCTGGAAATTATGAACGGCTATACTGAAATCTGGTTAAATTGGGAATTGAGAATGTGTTCCAACAAGGTCCAAAAGAAACCCCTATGGAATTTTTGGACCAACTTTTGAAATGCAATGAAGAAAAAAAAAATTGGACCTGGCTTCAGAAAACAGAGGCAATTGGCTAGCCTCTTTCTGGGGCAATTGACCCCCTGATATCAGAAAGAAATTATCTTAGGCTGCAGGATAAACTTACAACAGTCAGGAATAACGGGGACCTGAGGCATCTACTCTAGCAGGTCCACTGGTTGAAATAAAGCTAGGGAATAAAGAGAGAGCCTTGAATTTTTTGTTGGTTAAGGGAGCTTCTTTCTCTGTGTTAATTACTCTGTAAATGTAATAGGAGCAACTGGCCAACAGGAAAAGGCATTTTTTATTTTTTTATTTTTGCAATGCTTGAAATTTAAACTGGCAAAAATGATTGGAATTACAAAATGAGAAAAATAGTCAAGTTTGGTTCATGGTACTAGATTTAAAGGATGCCTTTTTCTGCCTGCCCGTGGCAAATGAAAAACAGAAACTCATTGCCTTTGAATGAGAAAATCCTAATAGAGGATAGAAAACTCAGATTACTTGGACAGTGTTACCACAGGGGTTCAAGAATAGCCCCACCATATTTGGGAAACAACTAGCCTATGATCTTGAAGTTTGACAGACCCCTTCGGGAAAAGGGGACACTGTTGCAATACACAAATGATAGCTACTGAAGAAGAAAAGGAATGAGTATCATGGACTAGTTTACTATTCTTTTTTTTTGGCACTAATACTATGAACCCAGCCTCTTTCCTCAGTAACAGAGTTTCCAGATCACCAGATCTTGCATCAAGACCATGGACACGGTATACTCCAGCTGACCAGACTTCTAGGAAATGTGAAGGATTTAGAAGATGTGGAGGATTGGTACATAGATGGCAGCAGCTACGTCCGCCAGGGATTTCGCATCACAGGATATGTGATAACAAACATCAGCCCAAAAGGTGGAAATCAGGAAATCATCGCCTTGATAAGAGCTCTTGAGCTGGCAAACATTTGGACAGATTTGAAATATACTTTTGGTGTGGTGCATGCACATGAGGCAATTTGGAAGGAGAGGACTTTTATCTTCCTCAATTAAACATGCAGAAGAGACTGATAGCAGTTATTAGGGAAGAAGGAAAAAGGAGGCCCAGACAGGAACAGCCCCGGCTAGGCAAGGATCGATGTGCCCTATGTAAGAAATTTGGGCATTGCAAAAAGGAATGCCTGGAACAGAAAAGAAATGGAAAAGGGAACTGGGGAAGGGAGGTGGTGGTCATGCGTGCAAAAGACGACTGAAAAGGATCGAAAGAATCTACCGCAGCAGATCCGCTGGTTATAAAAATGAAGCTGGGGAAGGAGGGAAAAGAGGTGGAACTTCTGGTGAATGCGGGGGCAACATATTTAGTTTTATATAAAGCATTAGTATCAGTAGGGGAATGATTACATTGTAGTGAAGGGGGCAACTGGCCAATCTGAAATAGCGTATTTCTGCAAACCATTGAAATATATATATGGGAACAGTGCGGCATTCACAAGTTCCTATACATGCCCAACTCTCCAGAGTCACGCCTAGGGAGAGATTTACTGGAAAGATTAGAAGCAACCATTTCATTTAAAAATGGGGAGATTATTCTGGAGGATCTTGACAGCTATTGAGACCAAAGAGGAAATTAGTGAGGAAATCCTATGTCAAGTGTTTTCCGGAGTATGATCTTCCAATGTACCAGGGAAGGCGAAAAATGCACTTCCAATACAAATTAAACTTAAGGGAGGAAAACAGCCAGTCAGAATTAAACAGTACCCCTTGAGAAAGGAAGACAGAGAAGGAATTAGCCTGATAATTGATTAACATGCTTAACACCAGAGCTAACTTGGTTTACCGTTTTAGACCTGAAGGATGCCTTCTTTTGCCTCCCTCTCCATGAAGCCAGCCAGAAAATCTTTGCATTTGATTGGAAAAGCCCTAAGAGTGGGCACAAAACACAGCTCACATGGACAAGGTTGCCGCAAGGATTTAAGAACTCCCCCACCTTGTTCAGAGAACCACTTGCAAAGGACTTGGAGACCTGGGAAGCCCCATCAGGAGAAGGAAGGCTGTTGCAGTATGTAGATGACCTCCTCATAGCCACCCAGACAGAAGAAGCATATGTGGCCTGGACGGGGATTGCCCTGGGAATACTAGCACAGGACCTGGGCCCATATCGAAGGGCAGTGTCTTATTTTTTTAAGCAGCTGGATGCTGCCGCCAAGGGATGGCCAGGATTGCCAGGATTCCATTGCAGCAATGGTGCTAAATATCCAGGAAGCATGCAAGATCACCTTGGGACAGAAAATAACTGTGCTAGTGTCTCACACAGTGTCCGCAGTGCTGGAAGTGAAAGGCGGTCACTGGCTTTCCCCACAAAGGTTCCTGAAATCAGCAGAAACCAAGGGGAGCCAGTACACCATGACTGCCTGGACACCATCAAAGCTACCTACTCCAGCCATCCAGATCCGAAGGACACTCCTTGTGATGATGTGGAAATATGGGAGCAGCTATGTCATCAGCAGAAAACAACATGCTGGGTATGCAGTTACCACTTGCAAAGATGTAATAGAATCTGGACCTTTGCCAACAGATACCTCTGCACAAAAGGCTGAGGTAATTGCTCTGACCCGTGCCTTAGAAAAAGCAAAAGGCAAGATATGCATTTGGGGTTGTACATGTACATGGAGCCATCTGGAAAGAAACAGGACTGTTGAACTCGCCAGAAAATAAATAAATAAATAAATAAATAAATAAATAAATAAATAAATCCAACATGCAAAAGCAATTCAGACGCCTGAAAAGGTAGCAATTATTAAGGCACAACAGAAAGTGAGCTCAGAATTGGAGGAAGGAAATGATCTGGCAGACAGAGAGGCAAAAGAAGCAGCAGAAGGTGGGGTAGCAACTGAAGGAGCCCTGATTCCAGATGGGCAGATTCCCCTTGAAGGTAAGCCTCTATGTAACAAAAAGGATAGAAAATTAATCGAAAGTCAAAAGGGAAAATATAACCAAGAGGGATGGGCTATTACCAAAGAAGGGAAGGGGAAGCTAGTCATCCCCTCCAATTTATTGTAGTCACTGGTAAAGAAAAAATACCAGAAAACACATTGGGGAATAGCTACTTTGTATAACTATCTAATTGGAAAAATTATTGCCAGGAACTTATATGCTACCATCACTCAAATAACTTTAATGTGATCTTTGTCTCCAGACTAACCCCAAAAATGCCCCCAAACCAAAATTGGGTCAAATTGGAAAAGGCCATGGGCCTGGGCAACAGTGGCAAATTGACTTTTCTGAACTTCCAAGAAAAGGGGGGTGTCGATATTTACTGGTGTTAACAGATACCTTTTCAGGATGGCCAGAGGCTTTCCCCAGTAGGACTGCCAAAGCCCGAGAGGTAACTAAGTCTCTTGTAGAGAAAACTTTGAAACCACAGTGGGAAGGACTATACCAGGTGCTCCTTACTACCTTCACGGCAATTAAGATCAATGAACAGAGTGCCTGGATTCACCATTCTCAAGTGAAGAAAGCTCCAGAAGCCCCCCGGAAAGTAACACCGGGTGACGGTGAATTGAAACTAAAGCTCAGTCAAGCAAAATGAGGATGGGAATATTTAGTAATATATTTGCAGAAATTTAGTTAACAGAATTGTTTTATTTTTGTGGCTTATAGTTGTAATTGTGATTCAAGAATTGGACGGTGCCTCTATGATAACAGAGAATAGTGAGTGGCCTTGGTCCGAAGCCGTAACAACAGAGCACTAATGGAAAGTTAGCAGTAATGTTTTTTTGGTGAACAAATGGTGACCATTTACATACATTATCAGAATGGCAAAAATTAGGGTAAGAGTGGACACACCAAAGAACCATAGGGGACGAAATTAAAATAGGGTGCTGAATGATTAATGAAACTACCTGCGAGAAAGTAACAGGGATTTTAGTAAAACCGATTTCCAAAAGTGGCCAACAAGAAGGTTTTATCACCCCAGGTAAATTAGATTGTTGGTATCATTTTTTATCAACGCAGACTATAGTAATTAGCTGGTTTTGGACTAATAATGGCTGGACAATATGGTCACAAAAGCAAGCACACCTCGGGGCAGGACACGAAGAGACTTAACTGGAATGCTAGGAACAGGATTAGGAGTTTTAAATGAGAATTGATTCAGAAATATTAATGAATAAGCTGGCTACAGCAACAAGTGATTTGACAAAACTAAAACAGCCCCTACAATCAGCCTTATTGGCATTGGGAACTAGCCAATGGCAAGTTTCAAAGGTGTTGCTGAGATGGGAATAGGCTGAAGACCAAGACCACAAACTAATAATAGATGCACTTAGTATGGTTCAAGATAATGTATCTTTAGCCCTTAGTTGTATACAAGCACAGTTATGGATGCAGGCAACAGCTGCCTTTATCATTAGGGAAGGAAGTGAAGGCATTTTCCTGATCGAAGTCCGAAAGACTGTTTGGGACAATGCCAATCATTTTGAGAGGAAGTTCCAATCTTGGTGGACTCCAGTAAATTTTATCTATGATCCCATTGTTAATATGGCTACTGCCTTTGTGCTTACTATACGTAATGCCACTGTTTATGTTATCCACCCCATATCCACTAGGATTAAGTGGATAGAGACAGTGCTCTATCCTTCAGAGCATAGAACATGGGCACGGATGGGGAATGGGAAATGGCAGTCTGTAAATCTGAAATCATGTGTTACCCAGGAACAACAAGGATTTATTTGTGAAAGCGACACAATTGACGCTCAGGATGTATGTCTTGACACTGAGCAAGGTGTTTGCCACTTTGAAATTCATCCAAATACTAGTCAAAGACTGTGCTTGTATATATTGGTCAAGGCTGTGTGTGTTTAAGAACTGCTTGTGCTTTTGTAGAAGTAGATAAGGACAATATAACTCTCTCTAGCAAAAATTCTAACCTTTGTATTTGTAACTTTGCTATAACCATCAGGTGTGATTTTCTGTAACTGGCACCAGTGGTATCCCACCAGTTGATCAAGTCTAACAACACAATGTATTACAAGTACCTATACCTACTGGGATGCCCTCTTTGGATGGTCGCCAACTGCAACTGGGATTTTGAACACATTATGTCACCCAATTATTGTTTTATTGATATTAGTTGGTGTAAGTTTGATATTGTCTTTTTTAATGCTTGTTTGGAATTGGAACTTCAGTCAGTTTTCCACGAGTCAGCTTGGTCACGGCTCCCTGGAGGGGTGAGCGTTTTCTTGTCCCGGGACCAGAACAGTTTGTGAGCGCGAGCAGTACTGCACAGGAATGCTTTCTGATGCTTTCGTGAGGCGCAAAGGGCTGCTCGAAAAGGTAGGCAAAGGGCCATCCGCTCACGGTCCCACTGTGGAGGTTAACGAGATGGCTTTACAGAAAGTCACAGCGACACGTACATGAAACTACGCCGAGTATTTCCAGTTATTTCTACCGATCCCATCATTTGTTTTTAAAACCGACGGCGTGAATGATTTTCAGCATTAGCGTAAGCAGCCCAAAGTGCAGCTAGGAGACCGCAGTACACAGCTGCTGTAAGCAAAAGTGCTGTGCCCAGCACCAGGAACTTTCCGGCACTAATAAAGGTGTTAAGGGCGACGTGTCAGGCGTGTGCTTCGACTTCCTCTGTGTCACTACCACACACAACCTTCGAAAGGTTGGAGAGGTTTTTTATATATATATATTTATATATATATATATTTTTCGTGGTGGTGTTTGCTTACTCAGCTAGGTTTTGGGAAACCAGGTTAGTGCCGTGTCCCTCACGGGCACAAAGTGACTAATTTCTCGGTGTCTGCTGGAGGAAAGCACCTGCTCCGCCAAGGCAGCGAGCTCAGGGGGGCGGCGGCTGCTCTTGCCCTGTCCCTCTGGGGTCGCTCAGTCGTTTCGGAAGGGGAAGCGGGGCCGTCCCCCCGACCGGCTGGCTGGCTGCAGAGCCGTGCTGCAGCACCCTGCCGAGTACGGCCCCGCCGCAGCCCCGCCGCAGCCGCTGCCGCACAAAGATGCCGACGTCGGGAACCCGCCGGCCTGGAACACGGCGTGCAGGGGGCGGCTGGGCGTGGAGCGGGGCTAGCTCCCCTCGCCCTGCCCAGCCTGGGGGTCCCGCGGCAGCCCCCGGCCGCCCCCGCTGCCGTCCCGCCTGGCGCCGCTCCCCGCCGGCCCTCGATGGCTGGCAGGCGACAGCGGCCTCCGCAGGAGGGGGGCCGAGGGGACCTCGCCTACCCCTTCCATATTTAACCATTACCTAAATCCGAGGGGAAATGAGCAAACCTCCAGGCTTGGGGCTTTAGGTATTTTCAGCGCTGTTGGGCGTATTTATCCCGAAAGAGTTTTCCACAACAAGTTATTTCTAGGCTAGAGGAGGTCTCCGGTGTCCAGGCCCTGCCTTAGCCCCGATTATGCGCGGGGGGCGTCTGCCGCCAGCCGCGGGGCCGAGCGGGGCGATGCTGCCCGCAGCCGGCTCGGCTCGGCGGGGCCGGGATCGGGGCCGGGGCCGGCTCCTCCGTCCCCTGCCCTCCGCCTGTGCCTGCCTCGAGTCAATCTGTGTTTTGAATCTGTGACTTGTTCTCGTTGCGGAAGTCGAAGGGGATCCAAGAATAGTTCAGATAGATGTGTGTAATTTCTAGAGCAGAACCCCGAGAGAAATGAAACGCCCCATTCCAGTGACACTTTGATGTCACTTCAGTGGGCCCTGTGAGGTGGAATACGGTAAGACATTTTAATTTAAGGAAAAATGAGAGAGAGAGGAGAGGAGGGGGAACGGTGCTGATTTGTGAGGCTTTGGCTTTTTTTAAAAAAAGTTTTTGTTTTTTTTTTTTTTTTTTTTCAGCAGCTCCTAACGCTCAGGAAGTGGAATTTGTGGTTTAGGGGGCCGAGCTCTGAAGGAGTTGAGAGAGACTGAAAAAAAAAAAAAAAAAAAAAAAAAAAAACACCAAAAACCAACCCAACTCAAGCACCATCACTCCTTAAAGGGAGGCTAAATTTAAAGTCACCCAAACGAGCAGGCTGCGGCGCAAACCCCCACCTGTGCAGCCCGGCTCCCGTCGCCCCTCCAGATGGGTAAGCGCTCCTGATTCCCTCGCCGGGTGGCAGCGCCCCCTCTGCCCAGCTCGCCCCCGGCCCCCGGCCTCGCCTCAGCGGCTCGAGGAGGCTCATGCCTCGCGCCCCCACAGGGGCGGCCGTTGGCGGGCGCGGGTCCCGCGCGCTGCCCTCAGGCCGCCGGGAGGGCGGCGGCGGGCTCCGTCGGGCAGGTGGGCCCTGGCCTCACCTTCCCACGGGCCCCGGCCTTGGGCTCTCGGAGGGAGGAGCGCCGCGACGGGGCGGCAGCACGCGGCGGAGCGGCCCCGCCGCACCGAGCCCCCCCCTCCCCGGTCCCCCGATGGCTGCCGTTAGTGCCGGAGGGGGGGGGTGCGCGGCGTGCCGGGGCTGCTTTGATCTCTCGCCCCCCGCCCCGCTCAAGGATGAACGGCGGCGCAGGTGGGTCCGGGCAGCGCCGCTCCCACCCGCTCGCCCGGCGCCGTGCCCGGGGGCGGCGCCTCCCAGCCCTGCCCCTGTCGGGTCGCATCGTGCGGGGCAGGTGCGGGGCAGCTCCGGGGCGGGTGGGAGCGGCCCCTTCCCTTCGCTCTCGCAGCTCGAGGAGCTGAGTAAAACCCTGCGGATCCTCGGCAGGAGCCTGACGGACGCGACCTAACGCGGCTCTTTGCCGAGGCCGAAGCGCTGGCCGGTTCGGTTCGCCCCGCCGTGGCCCGCAGAAGCCGGCTGAGGCGGCCCCGCTCCCGTCCCGCCGGCTCTCGGCGAGCCCCCCCCGTCGTTTCCCACCACGCCCCCCCCGGCCCCTTCTCTGAGTGCCCGCAGCTGCGAGGCGTCGCGCCGCCGGCAACCGCGGGCCTCGGGCCCCATTCGGCTTTGTTCGTTTTCACGTTATTGCGCGCGGCGCCGGTGGCTGAATCAGTCCCTCCGACGGCGAGGAGCGCCGCAACCGTCGGGGTTGGCGGCGGTTTTGTACCAACCCTCCCGGCCCGGGTCCTGCCGGTCGCGCTGCCCGGCCCCCCGGGGGCTGCTGGGGACGGACGGGGCGGCCCGGGGAGGGCGTGCAGCCGGCGCCGCTCCCGCTTTAGCCGCTGGGACGGCCGCCGGTGCTCCCGCTGAAGCTCGGGAGCGGCCCCTTGGCGGGAGGGCCGGAGGCGGCGGCCGCAGCCACCTGCGCGCCGCCACCTGCGCGCCGCCCCCCAGCGAGCGGCGCCCCCGGCCCTGAGCGGCGGGCTCGGCGCCTCCCCGCAGGTCGCCTCCCCGCCGCCGCCCCGCGGGACGCTCGGGGGTGACGCTCGACGCCGCCACCGTGCCCGGCCGCTCGGAGACGGAGCGCTGCCGCGCCAGCACCCCACCATGCCGAGGTCCTTCCTGGTGAAGAGCAAGAAGGCGCACAGCTACCACCAGCCCCGCTCCGCCGACGAGGACTACAGCCTGCGGCTGGAGACGGTGCTGGCCCAGATCTGCGCAGGTAGAGGCTCCCTCGGCGGCACCCCGCTGCTGGCCGCCGCAGCCCCCCGCAGGGGTCGGTGCGGGCGTCTCGCCTTGCAGAGCCCGGCGGGGAGCCTCGGGGGTGGGGGGTCGCCGCGGGAGGCGGAGGGGCTCAGGGCGGGGAAGGGAGGTGGCGGCCGGCTCGCCCCGCACTGAGCAGCCCCTCGCCTCCCGTTCCCTGCAGACAGCAAGATCCCCGAGGGCGCCGGGCTGTGCCGCACCGTCCTGCCCGACCCGGAGCCGTCCCAGCGCCGCTTCTCCCCGGAGTCCCACCTTACCGAGGCTGCCGATGGCACCTCCGAGTCAGCGCCCAGCTGCGAGGGCAGCGTCTGCGACAGGGTATCCGAGTTCGAGGACTTCTGGAGGCCGCCCTCGCCCTCCGTCTCGCCAGGTAGGAGCAGGGCGAGCAGCGCTCGGCGTGGGGCTGGCTGCGTGCGGGTGCCGGTGCCGTGGGGCTGTGCCGCGGGTGGCTGGGCGCCGCCGTCGAAAAAGAGTGGAAGGGACAGATTTGCCTTTCCCGCTGCTTTTCTTGTCCTCTCTCTTTCGGGGTGCTTTTCCAGCCCGTCTCCCACTGCTAAGGGAGTCGCGGGTTACGGTCAGGCTGTACGAAAGTCCTGATACCAAAGGGCGTTGGTTTTTTTGTTGTTGTTTGTTTCTGATTAATTGGTAAAGGCAAGCCGGTTACATTTGAAAGGTCCCGGCATTTTTCTACAGGGCCCTGCTATCCTGGTGTTTAGCGGATAAATAGTTTTTAAGACAGTAAATGTTTGTACATGGCTATTTGTATACCTGTAGTAAACAGCGTTGGCTTTGTGTTCCTGCTAGACGTTTTCCCATACTCTCTTTGAGGTTTTTCTTGTCTATAAAAAGGATCTCTCCCTCTCTCTCTTTCTCTTCTCTCCTTTTTTTTCTTCTCTAAAAACACATTTGTAAAAAACAGATGAAAATAATAGCAGTCAGATTTAAACACCCCAAATCCAGGAAACTCACACTTATGGCTGCAGCGCCTGTCTCTAGCTCCCTCATCCTGCCTTTGATGTGGTTGGAGTAGTGGGAGATGCTGTCCCCAACCTGGCGTGAATACTTATCTCGTTTAAAAATAAAACGTTGACATTTTCTAACAAAAATATGTATATATAAACTCCACATTTTTATTGCTTTGGTTAAAAATTGGTGTCTGAAAAAAAAGAACAATATCTTAGCAAAGGAAAAAATGTCTCAGCTTTACAAAATGACAGCAGATGCCAGCAAACGAATACTTTGTCCTGTTTCTCCACTGATTTTCCTGTTTCATCTTTATAGCGTCCTTGCATATCGACGGCTGATTGTAATGATGGGGAGTTGCATTTTTAAAGCCCCGGCCCCTTTTAAAAGTTTTAAAGCTCTTTGAGAGGACATTCAAAATGTTCACGAGTACAGTATTGTTATAGCCAGCCGCGGGACAGTTTCAGTTTGTGCAAATGAAAAACTGGGCCAAACGCAGGAATGCAACAGTCTCTTTTTTTTTTTTTTTTTAATATTTCTTCACAAAGCATAACAGTGTGTAACTTTTATTCTAACAAATTGGTCCCACTCCTCATTCCCCAAATAATTACGATTCCTTGATAGGAAACAGATCGTTCTCACAAGATGTCTAAAAGACAGACATAAAATGGAGCAGCTATTTTCCAGGGCTGTTCTGCCTTTGCCTCCTCCTCACTGATTTCTTCCCGTGCTGTGGGATTTATTAGCTCCCTGCTCCCCATCCAGTTACCTGGGAAAGGTACCTCTGCAAAATGCATCCCCAGATTAAGATTTTTCAGAGGAGAGGCTTAGTCCTGGGACTGTCTGATCTCATTCACAGGGGACAAGGGAAGTTACAGGACTCCCAGTCCTGGCACAAAAAGCCTTCATTAATGGAACCTCGGTATGTTGAGAGAGGTGCTGTTATGTTAAGGATTGAGAGAGGTGCTGTTATGTTAAGGATTGAGAGAGGTGCTGTTATGTTAAGGATTGAGAGAGGTGCTGTTATGTTAAGGATTGAGGCAGCGGCAGCAGGATTAGATAGGCGGGCTTCCTCCCTCTGCTCCCTCCGAATCCCTGCCCTGGTGACATTCAGTCTGAAGTTAGAATTTGTGCCTAGGTCACTTCTGCAGGATGTGCTGGTGAGATTCTGGATTTTTATGATTGTGTTTGCCTGGGTGGGGCACAGTTTCTGTGCTTCCACAGGCAGGTCAGATGTGAAATGATGTTTCTAAATCATGCTTAGGGCAGGTGCAGTGAGCAGTACTGTCACCCCCTCATCCCAACAGTGAACATGGATGCAGGCTGCACTTCGATGTGCAGTGAAAGCCAGATTTCAGGTCTCTCTTTGTATGCAGTGCTGCTGATCCAAGTGGGCAGAGGCACAATACAGTACCTTTAGAGCGTTGTTGGCATTCTACATACATTGTCTCCATCAGTGCAAATCACTTTGTTATTTAACCTTGCTTTCTATGTGTGTCTGTAATCACGTTTGCATATCCAGAAAGTGCCTGATAACTCTGTGTAGCAGTATATTGGTATTGTCTGATGAGCTAATTGATGTTAGAGTCTTGGAGGGAACCTTTTACTGGGTATAATAGCATTGTCATTCCACTGTCATTGTGGTATTTTTTGGTCTATGGAGGTGGACCTTTGAATCCTTCTTTGTATGTGTATCAATCAGTTCCCAGCCGTTTCAGGTTGAGTTTGCCTTGCCTTCAAAAAAAGAACATTGATGTTTCTTCTCCCAGTGGCTGCACAGAATTGCTAGGAAGAGGAGGGAGAGTCTGTCAGTCCCTCCCTGATCACCCTGTGGAGGGCTAGATGCTGTGAAGCAGAGGAGAGGCAGACACAGCAATGTCTTTTGCCTTGCAGTGTAGCAGAGCAGGGTTTGATGCTGGATGTGGGGCTTGAGTGACTTGAGCTTGCCCTTGGGAAGTGTAGCATGAGAGGCTCCCCTGCACTTGTGCTTGCCAGGTCTCCAAAGTGTGTGAGGTGATGGAAGGAACATTGCACGCAAACTGATCTGCGGTGCAACGTTTACATGTCCAGTGCTGCCAAATACGAGGGCATCAAAAATCAGGTCAGCCTTCCCTCCCCTCTCTCTCAACAGACTGGCATAGAGATCAAGATTGTAAGTAATACCTTATGGATATTCAATTCTGGTGTTGAAATATTGAGGGTCTACGTTTTCGTGCTTTTCTTTACAGTCTGGACTAGTAGTTGATCTTAAGGGGAAAAAAATAGTTACAACAAGAACAAGCAAACAAAAGGAAAGCTGAGGGCCTGATGAAATCATGCAGTTTCAAGAGCTGGGGCTTTAAGATAGTTTTGAATCTTGTGATAAAATCGTGAGAGATGGCAACACTGAAACTGGTTGCAAAGACACAAAGATAGATGATGTGACGCTGACCACAACTTTGCAGTCAGTGCAGAACAGGAAAAATCATGCTCAGCACCATGTCAGCTAATTTGATTTCATCTCTCTGTTCAAATGTCCCAGTTGGTATATGTGCATATATTTCCAACCAAAAGACTAGTAATTTCAGTGGCAGAACTTGAGGCCGTTAACATCTGAAACTATATAAAAGAAGGAAAACAGGTCAATCAAAACACAATTTTTGCCTTATTTTCACTCCCTTCTGTAACCCTCAGTGACCATCAGCCTACCTAAATGGGTAAGCTAACACACTGTGCCTCTCTTCCCTATCCCACCCCGCGTTATCTTCATTTGCTGTTAATGCAGTGGGATCTGTCAAGCTGACAGGAATGACAAAAGTCAAGCAATTGTAAGTGTGCATGTTTTTGCTTAGGGGAAATTATTCTGGTAGCCCAATCGGGATGCCAATATCTCTGTGAAGGCATCAGTACATGAACAGTTAATTTGTTCATCTTTTCCTTGTTTCGCTAACACATTTGTCCAGTGGAAACATTTGACTCTTCCAGCGCTGCTCACTCTTGTGATGAAGAGTCAAAACAGAGCACCTCAGGCGTTAATCACCGTCTCTGGCAGACACAGCTGGGGTCTGGTACCGGTGTTCCCTGCCCAACTGTGCTTTCCTCTGCACAAGGCACCCTGAGCATTAGTGCTGTTAGACACTGATCTCAGAGGCTGTGTTCCTGCCATTGCATCAGTCTCTGCTAAAGCCCCCACCAAGTGTGATTCATCTTGTGCCTACGTCTTGGTCAGATGTTGTTGCCAAAGGTGAGGCTGTTAGAGCCAGCTGAAGCCATCTGAGCTTGTCCTGGTGGAAGATAGCTTTGATTATGGCTGATAGGAAAATCTCTTTGTCTCTTCTATTTTTAATGCAGTCTATACCAGTGATTTTCATAATGTGTTTATGAACTCAATGTTTTGTGTGGACTCAGTTTCTTTACTCAGAGGAATCTGAAACAACCATGATTTTATTTCAGATTTCTTTTTTTTTTTTTTTTTTTTTTGAAAAAGAGACATGAAATTCAAGCACCTCAGAAAGAAGCTGTATTTTGTTTCAATTATGCTGTAGTTAGTACAGTTGCAGGCAGTTGTTACATGAAGTTGAGAGACTAGATTTGGGCATTAAATTGCACAAGAAACAATTTTTAGTTCTGTTGAACAGGTAAATCTTAGCACGCTTGCTTCTTTTGGCACCTCTATAATGTCATTATTGTAATATGGGTGGGTGCGATCTACATCAGAACTTACATATTTGGACCGTCAGCTGTGATGCTCAGCCTGGGATATAATACATACACTTTTCAGAGGAGCTGCAGATAAAACCAAAGGAAGTCGAAGACCGAGTTGTTTAGTATCTCAACAGTCAGATCAGTGTCTATGCACCTGGGCACCCAAAGATGGAGGCAGACAAAACTGGTGGTTGCTTTAAATAATTTGGCTGGGGCAGCAGGTGAGGAGTTAGCACTGGAAGCAATATAAATTGCCCTCCGGGGAGGGGGGGGGGGGGTGAAAGGCCAGCTCTAATGTGCAGTACAGGGGTCTGGCTCTGCCACAAGCCTGGGTGCTGAGCCAGTTCTGCTCCACAATGGAGGCTGGACTGTGAAACGCACTAATTCCCATGCCCTTGTGTTTCCACAGCCTCGGAGCAATCTGTGTGTCCATCCCTGGATGAAGCACCCCCCTTCTCAGTACCCTTCAAACCGTATGCGTGGAGCAGCCTGGGGGGCTCTGAGCTGAGGCACCTTGTGCAAAGCTACAGGCCCTGCCCAACGCTGGAGCGAACCTCAGCCTTGGGGCTCTTCTGCGAGCGCAGCTCCGAGCCTGCCCTCTATGGTGCAGAGTGTAGCTCTTCCCTCGGACTTTATGGTGACTTCGGCTCCCCAGGCCCAGGGCTGTTTGAGCGGCCTCCAGCAGCAGCACCCGGACTCTATGCAGAGACGCAGCCTGGGCTGCAGCAGGAGAAGGGGCATGGTGGCATCAAAGTGGAGTCAGACCTCTTGTGCCGCCCATTGCTCATCAGCACTGGCTCTTACAAGTGTGTCAAGTGCAGCAAGGTAGGCACCCTTTTCTCCCACTCCGGTTTGACTCCCAGCCCCTTCTCCCTGGCTAGCCTGACCCTGTACACTCTCTCCCCTTCAGGTCTTCTCCACGCCGCATGGCCTTGAGGTACATGTGCGCCGCTCACACAGTGGCACAAGGCCCTTTGCCTGTAACATGTGTGGCAAGACCTTTGGCCATGCAGTCAGCCTGGAGCAGCACAAGGCCGTGCACTCGCAGGTGAGAGCGGGGCGGGCAGCCAGGATGCAAGTTGGAGGGCCAAGGCCAGCTGCTTGCTTCAGCACTGGGCAGGCCACGAAGGCAATCACAGGGCAGTAGGTGGGTGTTGAAGCTGAGGAGAGGAAGAAAGCATGGTAGGGCTGCAGCAGAGAGTTGTGGGTGAAGAGTATGGTGGCAGGCAGAGTAAAGGGTGGGCAGCTAGGGAGCAAAAGAAGAGTAGGAACAAATCAACAAATTAAAGAGCACAGACTTTGTTTCCATTCCCCTGACTTCATATGTCTGTAATAAGCAAAGGTCTCTTTTTTTTGCACTCCAGAAGTAAAAGATAATAAATAATAAATTTTTGCTCTCTGAGCTGTAAACTGTAACGAGGGTGTGTACTTTTTTAACAGTTAAAGCAAATCACCATGCTTTCTTTTGACACAGCTCTCCTCATTCTTTCTCTTCCCCGTCCCCCACATAAGTGAATCTTCCTTTGTTTGCAGTCATTGTGTCTGTGCAGGGAACATTTGAGCGACCAGTCAGGTATAGAGCACAGACTTCACCTGTCTCGACACCCTCTGAGTCACACACCAAAAGAATATGGTAGTTAATTTTGGTAGGAGGATTTGTAACATTTTCCACCTGCTGATACTGTGCCATATTTCCCCTTCACCCACCCACTTAACCTGGCAAATCTTCCTTCCTCAGATTGGGTTTAGGAGGATAGAGTTACAGCAGTGTTTGTTTGCTAACTGTCTTATTTACAGTTGCATGAGTGTGCAACAGCAGAGCACACAATGAAGGGAAATATCTCATCACCCATTAAATAAGGTTGAAAAGAGCAGTACTGCATATTAAGTCCATGGAGGGGAGAACATTTTAGGGAGAATGCATAAAAAGCCAAATATAATAAGGTGACTGTATGAAAGCATATCAGGAAGAGGGAAATAAAGGGTGGGAGGAAAAGATGGTGGAAGAAAGTGATAGAAATGTGTGCGTGAGAGAGAAAAAGACAGCAGTCTTAATGCATTTAGTTTGATTTGTTAAAGTAGTAAGCTAGAAAGCTCTTTTCCCCAGGTGCTCTGGGTACCTTTCACTTGAATTATAATGGAAATAGAAATATGCAGTTAGTTGTTATGCTTGTAGCAGAAATCAGCCTGCCATGGAGATTTCCCAGGAGAGCCACGCAGACCTTGGCACCCACTCTCACGTGTAGAGTGGAGAGGTGGCCTTGGAACAGATCTGCTGCTGTTGGTCTTCCCAGCAGCGTGATCGTGTCTCAGGCCCACGTTGAAATGTGCTGGCGGACTCTGTCCAGCCGGGGCTGCTCCCACCTGGCCATTCCTGCCAGCAGGAAGAACTATTCAATTCAATTTTTGTGAAAAGTGGTGCAGAGCACTGGGAGAGGATACACTTAATAGTTTTTACCGTGTGGTGCTGTGATGCCAGGTCTAGCATCTCCTCAGGCCAGTCCTGTTCTCTGGAGAAGTGGAAGTGCTTGCTAAGGCAGGAGGGGCAACACTGATGTGCTGCTGGCCAGTTTGTTTTGTTGGGATCTCTGGCATAGTGTAACGTGGACATGTTTGGGTTCCTCTTTCTGCAGGAACGCAGCTTTGATTGTAAGATCTGTGGCAAGAGTTTTAAGAGATCTTCTACGTTGTCCACCCACCTGCTTATCCACTCAGACACACGGCCCTATCCCTGCCAGTATTGCGGGAAGAGGTTCCACCAGAAATCTGATATGAAGAAACACACCTTCATTCACACAGGTAAGCCCTGCAGGTGCTGCTGTTCAGCCCCAGCTGTAGGTGCAGGTCTCTGAGGAGGTCTCTCTGCAGCAGCCTGTTCCTCCTTAGCTGGGACAGCACATGCTTCTCGCCACCCTGCTGCGGTTCACACTATCTGAGTTCTACTTGTGCAAATGAGGGTGATTTGAATGTGGTTTCATGAACAGCAGCTGCAAAATAACCAAAATCCTCACAATCCAATCAGTGTTCCCTTAATAGGATCCACCAATGTTTATTCAAAGCGCTTTTGTGTAAGATGATTTGTAGAGTATTATATTCATGTGGCCTTGATTTACAGCTGAGGTCCCTGGAAAATGATAAGGGAATTTGCAGCATCCCTTTTTACAGGATCTACCAATTTATAATAGGAACAAGAGGAGTCTCCTCCTCTAGGTCAAACACTAAACTGGCAGTCCCGGGATCCAACTCTTAGACTAAATATTTGTTCAGAGATTGGTTGTCTGCACTTCCACCCGGACTTTCTGAGAAACGGCTGCAGTCTGATACAGAATGCAAGGAGAGGTGCAGAGTTCTCAAGTTTCACTGTTAGTAATAAACATGGAAACTAATAAAGTGCAGGTGAATCATCAAAGGAAATTGTTTTAAAAATAATGTTCAGTGAGAAGGCAGGTTTATCAGAGTTCTTTAAAAGTAAATCTTGCCTTTCAGACCCACACTGATCACTTGAAGTCGAGGGAAATGAATGATATGTGAGATACAGAAACATTTGTAGGCATAAAATAGTAGCTGTACTGGCCTAACCCAAAGTTTAGATGACCAAAATCCTGTTTCCTGAGAGTGGAGTATCAGCAGATATCAAGGGTGAAGTATAAAAATGACAAATATGTAGAAAGATGGCATTATATATAGTACTGCCTGCTTGTGTTTTTTCTAGATCACAAGTAGTGAAAAATAATACTACTTAAAAAGATTCTCTCCCAGGTGTCTGCTGGATGAAAATGAACTGATTGTGAAGAAAAGCAAAAAGTATTTCCATAGTAACTTTTTCAAATGATGCTTGATTAAGTGGAATTTCAGCCAAATTCTGAATTGGCCAAAAATGTTATTTGTATTATTATTCTGAGATCAGAAACTGTCCCTGGGCTTTCAAATTGATGACATAAAACCAGCTCCTTAATAGAATCAGAAATCGCTTTAATATGCAACATACACTTGTGAACTGAGCCTCCAGCACGTTTTACATGGTTTTATTTTTCTAAGAATCTGATTTTCAAATGTACAAAGAGTGCTAGTTGCTCCAGTTAGTGAGCTCTGCAGGTGCAAAGTCACTCTGAAAATCAGGCTTGGTTTTGTGGTTGGGGTTCCCTTTTATCCGTTATTTGATAATAAACACTATGAAAACACATTGAGATCCTGCTCACCTGGAGGCCAGTGGAGTTGTTCTACAGACCCCTCTGTGGGAGTAGTTCAGAGGATGAATTCATTCTCATTACCATTGTTTGCCTGCAGGAGAACTTCAGGGCTTGCTGAAGGTGACTGCTAGCATTTCAGGCTGGGAACCAGAGAGAGAGAGAGAAGAGCAGATTTTTGGGTGAACCTTGTCCTTCAGGGTTCTCTCAACAGCCCTTGTATTCCCCTGGGGACAGGTCCCATCTCATTGGTTTGGCTTAACAGCTTCCATCTATTCCACTTGCATCCATGTCGATGCTATAATAATTGATACCAGGTAGTCATCATGAGCTGGGGTCTTTCCAGGGATTCCTGATGTTTCTAGGCCGCAAAGCCAGTTTAACGTAGAGGCTGTGCAGCTAAATATGAACGTGTTCACAAGTTGTGGTGTCCTGGAAGCGCTCTGTGCTTTTAGCAGTTGCTAGGACTATACTGGGGCAATGCAGGTGCAGCCAGGTCCAGGCTTGCTCGGCTGCAGTGCAGGCCCAGCTAATGCTTTGGGGCTCACAATTGATTTTAGAAGGAATGACTTTTTTTGGTAATCACACAGGAATTGCTTTGATTAGCTCTAAGGCCCAGAGTGCATTTCCTGTTTGCTCTGACCCTGTGTAAGCAGCATGTTGCCTCTTTCACACCCTCTCTCTACTGCCTTCTGCTTGCAGGTGAGAAACCTCACAAGTGTCAGGTGTGTGGAAAAGCCTTTAGTCAGAGCTCCAACCTCATCACCCACAGTCGGAAGCACACAGGCTTCAAGCCCTTTGGCTGTGATCTGTGTGGCAAAGGCTTCCAAAGAAAGGTGGATTTACGGAGACACCGGGAGACACAGCATGGTCTGAAATGAGTCCTGCAATAACGGAAAGCACCTACAACACTATGAGAACAGTCTCCTTCGGCTTCCCCGCTGGACCTGAGCCTTGTCTGTAGCACAAACCCTGGCATTACCTTTCTGACCAGGAGCTTGGAGACAAAAGAAGACAGGGACATGGCACTGGCAGCTCAACCTGCATGACTGAGAGTGGAAATCAAAGGCTGAGGTTTCTCTCTCTTCCCCTCTCTTTTTCTGAAATAACACTGGAAAATAAGCCTTTAGATATGAAGCCTGATACTCCAAAGACGGATAAGCTACCAAACATCTGTAAGCTGGAAAGTATTTCTCCCGTGGCCAAGATGAAAATCCTGATGTTTTCAACAGCTTGAATTACCTTGCAGGGAAACATGGGTATAACAGTGGTTACACGGTAATCACAGAGCAGTCAGTAAATGGCATAGGGAGTGCTTGCCTTGGTTGAGTTTCAGTGCTGAATGGCTTCACTCTTGGTTTCCTGTCAGGAAAGCCTGGAGGATCTGAACTGAAGTGTGCAGTTTGACATCTGGTTGTTTTTTAAACTAAGGCACTAGCTTGGGCCTGATCCTGCTCTTAGTTATTCTGGTGTAAATCTGGAGTTGCACTGATGGTTAGGAGGAGGCCCTTTTTATTCCTCCCAAAGCTGTCTCTGTGCCTAAGCAAGGCCTGGCTGTATGAGCGTGTGTTTGAGGTATGGGGGTTACGTCTTGCTACATCCACTGGGGAAAAAGAAGTTTGTGAAAGACAACTGGAAAAACCAAAGCACAGGGTTATGCCTTATAACTAGAAACCCAGCCAGCAACTGATCCTAAGAGAGCAGGAGCATAGGTGAGGCACAGACTTTCTGTCCAGAGCAATTGTTGGCAATTGTTGGTTTCTTGCTTGTTATAAATAACTGGAAAATAGCTACTCAATAGCATCATTTGTATATTTGTGTTGTTGTTGTTGTTTTTAGTTTTTAAAGGGAAACTCACCTGAGGTGGGCAGGAATCATTATAAAAGTATAATTGACTGAATTTGCCTTAAATGACCCTGCATGTACCTCAGTTAAAAATGCTGTTTTTACTTTATTGACAGGTTTGTAAATGTCTTTATTTAGGTTTTATGGAGTGTCTTCTGTTTATTAGTACATATTTATTGGAACAATGTTTTAAATTAATAAAGTATTGAGGATCATCCAGAGTGATTTTTTTATGTAATGTGTGCCTTTAACACGTTTGGGAATGTCGGCCATTATAATGCTAAACCACTTCTGGTGATGGTCAGAGATGGTATTCAAGGAGGGAATGCAGTGATTCAAGGAGGGAATGCTCTGGTGATTGAAGAACACCAGCGTCCTATTTATGTGTCCAGCTCCCACTGATTTCAGTTAAATACTTAACACTTGAAGACTGGAGTGTGCTATGCTTAAGACTATCACCATGAAAAGGTTTAGAGGGGGAACAGCAAGCACTTTTAAGTGTCCGCATTTGAAACGCAGACTGCCAGAATTCCCTGCTCAGCCCAGGAGGAACTTGAATGTCCTCCTCTAAGTTAGAATGGCTGTGCCAGGAGTTTGCAGGGACCCCTGAACATCAGGTGCATCATTTACACTGAAGCTTGTGTGGGCTTACAGAAAGGCCTTTTGCCTGCCTGCCACATCAGCAGGGCTTGCTCCAGCTGTCAGCTGCAGCCTGTACAAAGCAGAAGCAGGAGGAAGACGGAGGAGTCTTGTGTCCTTCTCCCAGCAGAGCGCAGCGTGGCAGCCTGAGCTTTTAAGTGTGCACATAACCTTGGGCACCCACATGAACACAGGCTCTGTTTCTTGCTTTGTTTATACCTTTATTCTGGATAAAAATGTGTTACACATGGGTAGGACTGCAGGCTGACGAGTGCCTGATGCAGTGGGTTACAGGGTTAGCGTTGCTTGCTTTCTCCCTCTTTAACACTAAGAATATTTAATTCAGTCATACAAGAATGGGGAGCATCTCGAACAGCAGTGAGCAGGAACGCCTTGCCACGGCCTTAGTGGCAGCCAGGTGCCTGAGACCGCTCCTGTGAGGGGCCTTGGCGTTTCCTGAGGTTCAGGCCCGGCCTCCCCCACAGGGCCGCCCCTCGCCAACGTAGCGGACACCGTGAGGGGCTGTGGTGCAGGCTCCGCCGGAGCTGCCAGGTGCTCTCGGCACCGCATTAGGCCCATTATGTTGGGTTAATTAACACAGGAGATCGGTGTAGGAGACTAAGCGGCTGCCTAGAAAGGCCTGGTGGTGCCTCAGGCCCAGCGCATGCTGCAGGAGGATCTGTGGAGCAGCTCAATTGGTGGTACAAGTAGTCTTGGGGCTGCCCCGAGGAATGTTTTATATTTAATTTTATGGGAAAGCTGCTACTGTGGAAGGAGGGAGTGCTGGTCCTGTGGTGCCAGGCACAGGGCAATGCCCCAGCCTCTGCCCTCAGGACCATGTTTTCCAGCCTGGGCCCTACCTGCAGGCAGGTGTAAATCCAGCAGGCCTGAGGAGTCTCAGTTGCCAGCATTTACCCTTAAAAATATGATACTAAGGTGTCCTTGGTCCCCAGAGGTGTCTCATTTTCAAATGGGGCAGCTTGTGGTGTTTGAGCCTAGTGCAAATGTGTAGGTTGGTCTATCAGGGAAGCAGGGCATGGTGTTGCTGACATGGCCAGCATGCCCGGGTTGTCTTTCAAGGAGAGAAATCTCAGAGGGTATTTTTAATGGTTTAAGCATATCTTCCTTTGGACAGTCTTGCAACTTAGTGGTGAACCTCAGGCCCCAGCACTGAGCCGTGTGCCTCAGGCCCAAACCTGAGACGCATTGGTGTGCCTGTGGTGCGGCACAGGGCTGAGGCGGCTGCTGAGGGGGGTGAAAGGCAGCGGGCCTGGGCTGCAGCCGCGGCTGAAGGTGGGCTCTGGGAAACGAACGGGCGTGGAAAAACCATATATCTGGGGAGAATCAGAACAGGCTACTGAGAGGCTGCAGTGCAAGTCTGAAGATTGGAAATATCTCTGTGTTATTACTGCGTGCCATTAAAAATACATTATGCATATTACATGACTCATTATTCATGAAGCAGGTTCCATACCTTTTGTCTGCCAGAGTAACAGTAGAAAGGGTAAGGAGAGACACTGGAGCACACCTTTGTTTCTTTCTGTAAATTTTTAATAACACCTCTAGCTAACCAGTTGGTGAAGCTCAGTTCCTGCATAAAAGTAGAAAGGCAGAGCTATCTACAGGGCGACTAAGCCTTTCAGAAGCTAATTTGAGCTTGTGTTCATCCATGCCAATGATGATTAAATTACCTATCAAGTGTGCAGAGCTATCAGGATTCAGGGCATTGAAAAACAAGGTGAATTTATCTGATTGATTTAAAAGACATGGGTGGAACAAGTGAGTTAAAATAGTCTATACCTTATAGATATTATAAAAGTACTTCTGGCAAGCTAATGAACTTGTTACTAATCCTCCAGAAATTGTTTTGCCTGCCCAGAAAATAAGTTTATCAGTTGGAATCAAAGTGCTTTATCCAAATCAGTTAGCAGGCTGAATTAATTCATGAGGCAGGAACAAAGCAACTTATTAGGTTCCATCCTTATAGTGAGCAGAGATGTTCAAAATTAAAATATGCAAGCATCATCTGTACTTTCTATACACAGTTTCCAAAAGCAGGTAGTAACACTCAGATTGGGTATTGCAACAGAAGGGAGAGACCAGCTCTTCTGGGTCTTGCACCTTCCTCAAGCAAAACTTCTGTTGCAGTTGATGATAGGGAGAGGAAGAAGAGGTTTCTAGAATAAGCTCAGGGTGAAGGATTGCGAGACTCGTGCAACTGTATTTGCAAGCTGTGCTGCTGTTGCATGCTGGTTCTCAGTTCTCTGCATTTTTTTTTTCCTTGAGAGAAAAAACAAGCAGTTATGTCAAATTCATCTCCAGCATAATCCCAGTTCACATCAGGAGTGGATTTTGCTGTTATTTATGATTCGTGTCTTACTCTAAACTTAATAGCGAAGCACTTTGAGGGAATTCTGGTTTAGAAAAGCACTGATGTATGCCTGTAAGTCGATGAAGTGCTTCTCTAGCAGGGACCTTGCTTACGAGATGCCTGCTTGGAGTAAAAGTTCCAGAGATTTTTCCAGCTGAAACCTAGATCTTAGGATGTGGCTTTGCACTAGACTGGCTCGCTGGCTTGTTTGCATCTGCAGTGGAGGTGACTTGTGAGAACACCAAGGGCAACTTTTTTTATAAATTGTCAGTAGGATAATGGCTATTTCCAGTGCTTTCCGCTCTGCGTAATAAAGCAGTCAAAATGGATTTAAGGCATATACACGTTTATAATGCATTATAAAGCATTTAAAGTGATGGAAACAGATTTGAAAATGTATTTATGCATCTAAATCTGCAGTCACATCTGAATATGCATTGGATATGGGTATCTAGTCATGGCATTGACCGTCCATTTAGTTGGGGGGGGGAGGGGGAGTGGAGAAAGATTTTTTTAAAAAAGTAACAGAAAATATATCGAGTCTTTATCACCACAATTTGTAATATATACAATATATGGACTATACATAGAGGGAAAATATAAATCTGGAATAAAATGCTTCATACATTATAAAAATGCTGGCCACACCTTGTTAGCATAATATTGCCCAACAGATTAAACAGGAGCATGATAAATCCCTCATGTAAGATGAAAGCAAATCACTTTTGTGTGCTTGTTCCAAAGAATATGCTTCTTCTCATACCTGGATTTCATTTTTTGTAGTGAAACTTACTCTATACAATGTTTTTTTACATAAAACAATGCTGAATAAGAAAAAAATAGAAAATAATCTGATGGCTAGTGAAAGGATTGTTTTCCTTCTCTTAAACACCATCCCGCCAACTTCCTGACCTGTGCAAGCTCCCAGGTAGCTGGATGCCACCGCACCCGGGGTGCACCCACACCCTCTTTAGCCCCGCTGGCCGAGGCACTGGCAGCAGTCGTTGCGGCACGGCCGGGGGGCTCCTGGCCCCTGGCTCCTCCTGCCAGCCCCCTCCTCAGCAGGCGGTCTGGGGGTTGCTGGTTAGCAGAGAGCGCTGGCAGGAGGGCAGCACCATGTGCATTTAGGGTGGCCGATATGTTCCACTGGTTACTGTAATGGAGCCACCTGGCAGTGAAGAGAAAATAAAATCTTCGGAGGTGATGGACGCTTCAGTATGATGTATCTGCTTATGATTTACACTTTTTTTTTTTTTTTTTTTCCCCTATGAATAATGTATTCCCAAACATTGCTGATAGACTCAGCAGACGAGTTCAAAGAGCAAAAAGAGGTATTGGTGCAAGAAACAGGAAGCTGAACTCCTGGGGTTGTTGGAGAGTACACGCATCTGACAAGAGGGCTGCCAAAATACATGTTTTCAGTGTTTCATATCGGAAATGTTAAGTATTGCAGTGAAGAGCCACAACAAATTAGTTGTATTTCATCAAGTGATTAGCTAGAACATATTAGATGTTCACTTAGCCTAAACTGCTTGCAGTAGCTGGTTCTAGTTAACCCTGATTTAAGCCAAGGGACCTGAAGTTATCTGCTGAACTGGCTAAATTCTCAGCTTCACAAACTGTCAGCTCTGCCTGTGCTTTTGCCTTCCCCTCTCTGAAACATGGCAACATGGAGATATGTGCAGGAGCACCACCAGCTCCTTTTCCAGAAAGGAAAAGGGAATAGGTGAGAATTGCTCACAATCCGCTTTACACAGTGGTTCCAGCTTTGAGCTGCCATGTTAGCAGTTGGTACGTATATCCCACATGTTGCACACTCGGCAGTTCGGAGCTCAGACCTGCTGGAACAGGATGCTCCTGCGGGCAGGGAATAGCAGCAGGGGTGAGTCGTGTTGCTGGCCTCATGCTCCAGGTGTGAGGAGCTGGGTTTTCTGTGTGCTCATGAAAGGCTTTGCACTGCAGGGGCCTGACCTTTTCTGTGCTCTGCCATGTCTGTGTTCAATTGATCTTGGAATTGTGTTTTCAGTAGTTTAAATTATCATTAATTGAGACGTCTCCTCCTGCGTGATTTTTATTTTTTTCCCCTGAGTTACTTTCCTTGAGAATTTATGTACCCCAGGAGCCACCCAGTCCCACTCGCTGCCTGTTCTTCAAGCTGGGCCCAGCTCCGGTACGCTCCCTGATGCTGTTTCCTACGGGGGTTTGGCAATCTCTGGACTGATTTTTGTGGCCAGTTGAGGCAGTGAGGCCGTTTGCCACCTCTCCCTGATCCCAGGCAGGGGAGGCAATGTTCCCGCCTGTGCTTCCTTCCCGGTTTCCCCAGCCAAGGTTGCATCACCGACCCTTGCAGGGGATGGAAAAGAACGGTTGCATTTATGGGAGGAAGGGGTTTATGCAAGTGCAGTGAGCTCCGTCCGCTGTATTTGTCACTGAGCTCTGAATACCTTGGCCTGAAACCTCCCATGCAGCTCCGAGTGGGACTCAGAGGGGCATGGGGCGGCACGTGCTTGCCGAAGTGTGAAGTGCCTTGCTGCTGGGCATCAAGCAGCTGCGCATGGGGACATGCTCGATTCTAGCTTCTCTCTTTTGAGAATGCTGTGGTTTGGTTTTAACTGTGGCTCTTTCCACTTGCCATTTGGATATCCGTTTTGTTCCTCTGCGTGTTCAGTTGCTGAAATCTCACATTTGAGCAATTTTTTGTGGCTCTGCGCAGGATGGAGAAGGCTGCTGCAGCCTTCGTGCTGATGCTCAGGCAAGTTGAATGGCCTCGTTCTCTTTGCTGGTGCTTTAGGTCTCAGCAGTGGCTGGAGACTCAAGGAGCTCTCTGCAAAATGCAGACATAAGGAGATGTGGTTATCCACCCAGAAAGTTTGTTGGGTCCTAGGGATGCTGTACAGTGAAGAGAGACACAAAAGCATGACAGCGCTGGTGGGCTGGCTGCTGGCACAGTCCCTCTGAAGCAGGGCAGGCGCTGCCATTGCTCAGCGTGGCTGGACACACAGCACGACTCGCAGTGTGGGCGTCTGTCGTGGCAGACTCCTGCAGCCTCGCTGCCCCTCTGAGAGGTGGGAGCTGGGTGAGGCCCCCTGTGCTGTGCGATGGGTCCGTGCTGGTGTGAGGGCGGGTGGCTGTGTCCCGGGTGCTCCTGTCCCTGTCAGTTCAGTCCCTTTGCCCCAGAGGGTGTTCCTGTGCTGGCTGCAAGTGAAGGGTGCTGGCTGAAACCGAAAGAGCGGGCTGAAGGCTGAGAGAGGGAGCTAAGGCACCCCTTTGGTGTGACGCTAGCGTCCAGGGGACGTGGCATGATCTCCGCTGGCATTGACACCGCAGCTGCCCCAGACATGCTTCTGGGAGGTTTCTTGTTAAAAGCGTAAGGAAGTGTTTTGTCAGCTCCAACAAGTGTGAAAGGGGCCTACCTCCTGGCCCAGCAGCAATAAAGGGCCTTTCAAAGACCCTGGGTATAGTTAGCTCAGTACAGAGCAGCCTTCCTATGACTGAGAATCTGACTTAACAGCTTCATTTGTTGCCCTGAGGACTGAAATTCACTTCTGTAAAGCAAAAAACAAGCTAAGAATGACCCTTTATGTAAAGGCCAGTCAGGGCTTGGGGATGGGGAGAAGGCCAAAAAGCCGTGGCCACACGAGATCATGTTTGGCTCCCACATCCTTGGCGTGAGGAGACCCGCAAGGACTCTGGGGCGGGAATCTGTGTTTGTCTGCAGCCCTATAGACCCGAAAGAGACATTTCAAGGGGAGTAATTGCGCATCTCGCTAACTGTAGCGCTTGGTTTTGTGTTGTAACAGGGATTGACAAAGAGGTGGAGGAAACTCCACAAGAGTAGTTGAGAGGAGGCACGTGCGCATGCGTGTGTGTGTCTGTGTGTGGTAGCCTGAAGGCTCAGGCTAGGCTGCATGAAGTGGTGCTGGAGGGATTTGATTCCTCCTCGGGAAGGTCTCAGGTGCTTTGGAAGGGAAATATGACCCGGACATGGCTGGGAGCTGCAGTACTCAAAGGCAGGCCTCCAGCAGTGAGCCTGTAGCACAAGGGAATATTTTCAAGGCAACGTATAGCCAAAGTGTGAGTCTCTTTTTTCAGTGCTGGTTTAGCTGATCACCTTAATGAAACCTATCTGTAACTGCCCTTTTGAAGGGTGTGACATTTCTACAACTTCCGAAGGTAATCAGACTGATTTCAGTGCAAGCTTAGTGTCTGAGTAAAGTTTTTGGGGTTGGTTTCCTGCAGGGATTCGCAGCAAGCCTTTAGGTATCCCATCTGGAGGGATGGGTTGGCTGCTGTGGCTCTGTGTAGTGGGGTTTTGTGACCAGGAAGGCTCCAAGACCCCTGAACTTCCAGTGGGATTGGAAGTCCATCCAAGGTAGGTGTTTGAGGGGGTTGGTGTGTGGCTTGCCCATTTTTGCTGCTCTGGGCAATGTCAGATGATTGTTCAGAGGGCAGGAGGGCCCCAGTTGCCAGTGCATTGTTGTACATCTGATGCAGAGATGCACTTGGGGAAGAAGGCTCGGCAAAATCTTACTCTTGTATGTCTCAAGTGCTGTCCCAGTTGCACTGCATACTCAGATAGGATTATTTTAGGAGAAGCGGTCAATGCTTTTGCATTGGTATGCATTTACATTTACAGTCCCAAACATCTCTGTTCTGCACAAACATCTAGGTATTGAGCGTGGCCCCTGGTTGTCCGGATAACTCAATTTCTGAGTTTTCACAAGAAAAATTATTGAGAAAATATACTGAACACAATTCTTTCCTTTCCCCGCTTCTGTGTGGATTTGGTAAATATGCAAAAGATCTTTTTCTGATGCCCCTGATCCTCTAAAAGGCCCCCCACTCCCCGGTGAAACCATTAGACAAAAAGAATACCCGAAGGTGACTGAACGCTGCTGCAGTGTTTGCTTTAGTTCCCACATTGTTTTCCCTCCCTCCCCCAAGTCCTATCAGCTCTATAACTGCCAAAACCACACCTGAACGATGATTTTTAGCAGGTGAGAGTAGACACCTGGGGAACTGATGCTTGGGGTGGTGGTGGTGAACTTAAAAATTGAAAAGTGAAGCAACTTAAACCACTCAAACCACCCCTAACCTTCAGCCTCCTGACACAAGCTGTTTCTCTGCCTGCATATGTGATTTTTGTATGACCTCTTCTAATTACCTGGGGCAAGATAAATGGGAGAGAAGGGGGCAGCTGCCTCGCCTTCCTGCAGGAGCAGTGCCAGCGATTCCAAAAGCTGTTCCCACATGGCTGCTGTCAGCTGGGACCCAGGGAGCCAGCGCTCAAGTCCTTGCAGAAAGCAGGCCCGGCACGGGGTGCTGAGCTCTGTGCAGGACCAGTGCTGGGTGGTGAGCTCTTGGCCTGACAGGCTCCTCCAGGAGTGAGGGGCTGTGTGGGATAGGTTTGCTGCTCGCCAGCCATCCCCAGTCCTTCCACTCCCACGGGCAGGCTGCACGTGTGTGCACACGGTTGCACTGAGCGCTGCCGCACTTACAGTTGGCTTTCTTCCTGTGGTTAAGAGCTTCAGGCATGCTTCTCGGGATCAGAGCACGAAGCAAACAACCTTGCAAAGTAAACACATCCACCTAGAACTTTTATTTTCCCAAATCACTCCTTTAGCTAATGTTTCAAAGGTATATACGCAACGCATCTGGTACCAACCAAATACTTTCAGTCTGTTGAATCCCAGAGTCAATATTTGCCCAAGGTATTACAAAGATGGTCATCAAATTCTAACTAAAGGGAAGAATGCCCTGGCTGAAGGCTGATCTTGGACCAACATGTGGGCGAGGGGACCCAGTGCTTTCTGATGGGGCATCTCTGATGCCACCAGGCTCATCTGCCGCTGGTGACAATTTCAGGTCAACAGTTTCGTGGCCACATGCTGGTGAAGGCAAGGTTGGCTCTTTGCCACTGCTACTACTCCTGCTCCTTTTCCAGCCATTCCCCTGGGCAGATGGGATGTGGCAGAGCTGTGCATGATGGAGGCAGTGGATAAATCACTGTATTTGACCCTCCTGGTTGTGCTCCTCTTCCAGCTTTTTGCACCAAACTGTTTACTGCGTGTGACTTTCAGGTTCCTGGTGCTATTGCAGCCTCGCTGTAGGCTTCCTGCTGACACACTTGCTGTGCTTGCAGTTGAGTTGTGGAAGTTGGCCTAAATCGGGGTTGAATCAGCCCTAGAAATCACATTAAAATCTGACTTGCCTTTTGGTCAATAGAGAATCGCTTGGGTAAATAAAGGTCAAGTCTTTAGTTTCTTTTTTGGTATTTACATAGCTCTGCATCTAGGCAAACTCCCTTTGACTCGGGAGCGTTAAGGAGCTGACTCACTTATAACAGATTTTTCTTACTCTAACTGAAATCAAACGGCAAGAGCTTGACTGTAGGATGACCTACATCTAACCTGTCACATTTAGGGTAAACCTAAATGGTCTGTGCTCTAAACTGAACTGAACCTACTTGTAGCTCTGTAGCCCGGTCAATAGTACGTGGACTACATCTAACTGCCATAGCGAGCATCTCCCTCATGCTGGGAGAGCAAAACTCAGCAAAGATCAGTCCACCAGGGGAAAAACGGTTGTGTCCTGGTCACTGCTGACTATTGGAAATGCCAGGTCAGTAAGCGTTGCTCTTACCTACAGTACTTCCACTGCAGTTCGGCATGGCTCAGCACATCTGGGGTTTGCACCTGTGGCAGCGTTTGGTTTTCACCCTGCTCTGCCTCCAGGCCAGGAACTAGCCTAACCTAACGTAACATTACAGCTTTAGTGGGTGGTATCGGTGGTGGGGGGTGGTTGGACGAGATGATCCTGGAGGTCTTTTCCAACCCTACTGATTCTATGATTCTGTACCCAATGCTATTATAAAACACTTGGTCCTCAGAAACCAGGGCCGACCTCAGCAGAGCGGGGGGGGGGGGGGGCCGTGGGACTGTGAGGGGAGCCTGCTTGCCATGGGGTCACGCCGTGCCTCGGTGCTCTGTGGAGCAGGTTGGTCCAATGAGCACATCGCACATGGCAGCATTTGATGATCCTCTCCTGCTTTGTAGCAGGTGTTACTTCAAACACCTTGCTTGGGTCTCTTTGTTGCATTTAAAAAGCAGAATTGCTCAGTGCAGATTTTTTTCTTCTTGTGGGTGACTTAGCAGTCACTGCATGCCGAGAGAAGTTATTCCTTGTGGTTGCTGTATGTTGTGACTATAGAGGAAACACTGTGTGTTTAAAAGATGCCCAGCAGTTAGTGTTATGGTCCTTGTTCTCATTCACCTGTAACTGTCAGACTAACAAAGTAGGCTGAACTCTGTTAGGTCGCTGCCTGAACTTTCACATTGCTCTCTGCCTGGGTTACAGGCAGTCACTGTGGTTCAGCGCTCTGAGAACGAGGTCTTGGGGAAATGTCACTCTGGCTCTGTACCCGTCTCTGTATGAAGCTGCAGTTCCCTCTCGTGGCACACTGGGTGGGATGCCTGCCCATCCCTTGTCTGCATGGTCCTGTTTCCATTTTTCCTCAGTGCCCCTGCCCATGACTGCGGGCCTAGGAGCGGTATCTGGATGTAGGGCTGACACACAGCCCAGAGGGCTCTGACCCTGGCTGTGCTGATGGCGAGTCCTGGTGTGGTACCTCTGCTGCTCTTGCGTTGCTCCAGGACGTGGAGATCAAGGCCGTAGCTGGGTTTAGTACCAGGATTCTGCCTCTGTCTGACTTGCAAGGCTTTCTACAGGCTGTGACCCCACAATTCATACAGGCTTGGTGGAAACTCTCAAGTTCTTTGCAGCTGAATTCCCTGAGGAGTGCTCCCTGCAGCCAGGAGGTAGAGGGGAGAGCAGGCAGGCTGTCTCCGGGGTCCCCCATCTCCTCCCAGGGCATGAGGATGCACTGCTTCAGGGGGAGACAAACCACCCAACACAGGTGGAGGGGTCCTGGAGCAGAGGGAGCAAGGGCAGGTTAAATTGAGGAGACTTTGGAATTTGGACAACGCCCCTGGAAATGGAGATGCGCAGGGACACCACATGTGCATGGCTGAGGGATGGAGCTTGGAATTCAGGCTGTAAAAGGAGCTTTGCTGCAACACAACAGCTTTTCTACTAATGGGTTTTGGGGGTTCTCCCCAACCAAAACTCGGGCAAAATTTGGTAAATGGATATGCTTGGTTGTAAAGGCCGGTGTCTTGTGGAAATGCCAGTGTTTTCGCTGCTGCTCTGCACATCTGTCGCTGTGTGAGCTCTGGCTCCAGGACCACAGGCTGCTCTTTATCCAGAGGATAGGCTGGGCTGACCTGCTTAGGGAGGACTCGTGACTGGGTAATCAACCAAGGCGGCTTTCTGTGTGAACCCTGACCTGTTGGCTACAAAGGTTGAGAGGTGTTCAATTAGGAAAGGCAGGAAACTCTGCGGGGTACCACTGCACCGATGTGGAAAAGCTTAAAGAGCAGCCATGCTGCAAACAAGCGGCACCAGTGGTGTTTCCAAGATGGTGATAATGCTGCAGGTGTTGAGACGTGTACTGCACACTTGTGAAGATGTATCCTGCACTGCAGAAATAAGGTGTACTGCAGTAGTAAATCAGCAAAACATATAACTAGAGATCCGTAGAAACAAATGTTTCTAGAAGTAAACATCCCTGAAGTAACACCTAATTCTAGATAGAGAAGTGATTTCTGAGCGCAGTCATGAATTACGCTGCTGTGAACAAGGCCCTGTCTCAACCTGTTTCATTCTTAGAGGCATGCTTTGCATAAGCTAACATGGGAAGCCATAGCAGTTAAAATAAATCCTAACACACGAAATGACCACCGTTCATGCAGGACCTCATCACAACCTTACACAACAATAGAAATATTGTTCTGTTAGGCCATACAAAGTGTGAGGATGTGTTCTTATGCCTGCACTCACAATTGCACCTACGTGGCATTTCAGGAAGCCTAATGTAACAGGTGGATTAAGTGCTTTTTTGCCTATGGCTATTTTACTGGAAATCCTGGTAATGAAGACCTCAGAATAAGCATTTGTGTCAAAAAAAAAAAAAAAAAAAGCATGTTTTCAGTGCTTCCACTCTGGAAAGGGATTTAGTAAGGTTCCATGTTTCTCATGTATTATTGATTATTTATTGTAGCTCTCGCTAGAGGATAGAGGTCTAAGCTATTATGTCTCAAAATGTCAAACCTTAACCTTTGAGCAAACTTTCTGAAGTTCAGCGAGCTGTGTGAAAATGGGCCACCGTGATTGAATAACGTTAATGTGGAAATAGGTAACTCCCACGCAACGCTGTATTTCATCATCTGCAGTGTGGCTTGGATCCGCAACGGTTTCACAGAACTGCAATGCTTGCGCTGATTTCCTGGTGATTCTCCTATTATTATTACAGCTGTACTGAAAGAAACATCTGTACGGAGAAAGGAGGTATGTAGCACTGGTACATAGATGCAGATGCTAAAAGCATATTTACGCCCTCATGCTGGGTGCTGAGTAGAACTGTTTATTCAGAGTGACTCTGTACCCCAGTTTCCACCATTGCTTTCAGAGGCAGATTCTCATCCTACCACATGCACTTGCTTTCTTTTCTCCCGTGTGGGTCCCCTTGCATCTGGTTGTATTAAAAACCCTTTGTGACCATGCAATTCAGGTCGCTCAAGGGCACTGACCTACTCCCTCATAGCCTTACTGCTCTGCATGCTCTGATGTCCTCTGCCAGCTCCCTTTTTGGACATTCTGGCATAATTGCTGCTTCTTCCAGCCCTTTCTCTTCTTCACCTGGAGCTGATCTGCTGCTCCCTTATCTACCAAGCCCCTGTTGCCCTTTTTCTCTTTCCAAACCTCTGCTGATGCTATCTGTCTTCTTACCCTTGTGCTGCTGAGCCTCCCACACAGCACCTGGTGCTGGCCCTTCCTTATCAGTGCACTTAATGTGTGCCATTCTTATTTTTTCTCCCTAATGGAAGGGTTTATTGTCTGGTAGAAATAACTCAAGATTTGCAGTATTACAGAGAGGGGAAAAACTCAGGGTTATATTGTAATAACTACATGCTCTCGTGAGCAGCTCCTCCCTTGCCCAGTCCCCATGCATCTGTTCTTTTGCTGGAGTTCCAGAACTGGGGTTGCACCACCTGGCTGAGGCTTCCTTGGCCTGCCTCTCTCATATCCCCTTTCATCTTTTACTGCTGGAAACAGACTGAAATTCAGAGTTGCTTTCAAACTTGCTCCAGTTTTGCAAGACTCTTAAAACCTAACATTAGTTAGTCTAGTGCATACACCGGGTGACAGGAAAGGACGCCGTCATCCTGGTTTCTTTCTCGTATAGACCAGAATAGCCCAATGTACTGCAGTGGCCGTGCTACCTTCTCCCTGAAGTCGGTTTAAAGCCCTTGGGCTAGGCCATTGAGTGTACTGAGCGTTACTGAGCAGAGGATCTCAAGCTCTCCGTCCCCAGCACGCTCCTGTCCTGCACTCTGCGGAGCCTAAGCGCCTCCCGTGTGGGTCTGTCCCAGCCCTCTGTTCCCCCTGCGTCTGTAGCCTCATCTTTCTTCTTCAATGGACAGGAAGGTTATAAATAGACAAAAAGGCAGACAAGGTGGCCCAGATTTGTCAAAGACCTCAGCATTCACAATTGAGGCCAGAGCAAATGGCCTGTTTTTAGTCTCTTTTTATTTTGACATGTCTGGCCTCAACATATTTAACCATGTTGAAAATCGAGTCTAAAGGCTGCAGTGGATATATCTACAAATGTGACCCGCATCTTGTGGTGAATACTGATGAAAATTTGACCCAACTCAGCTGTAAAAAATTTATTCAATGTGGAGCCAAGTTTAGAGCATCAGCAACATCAAGACAAGGTAACAGAGAAGTGTTCAATGAAGCTTTATTTTTCTTTCAGCTCTGGGTAGGGTTAGGCAGAAGCATAAGGGAAATACTAGAGCACACATCACCAAGAAAAAAGCAAATATATTTTGAAGTTCAGATGGGTGTTCATATGTGTGAAGGGGATTTTCCTTTGCAAAATGGTGGGATGCCCGCTATTGATTTCGGTGAAAGCCTGTCGTAGTCCCCAGGCCATGAGTGCAGGTACCAGGAGCCCCGAGTCTATTTCTGGCCCTGTGTCTGGCAGTCCACGTGCCTGGGTGAGTCACTCCTCTCCCCTTTCACTTTCCTTTTCTGTGAAAAGGGGTTACCGATCTTTGGAAGGCGCCTTGACGTTGATGATGAAACTGCTAATTGATAATCCCTATAAGTGAGGCCTCAGATGGTACAGAGCTCACCCCAATACACAAAAATGTGCCGTAAGAAAACAACTGACTTTGTCCAAAAAATTAGCGATGAAAAATAAGCATAATCCTGCAATTTGATCCTTCTTGACAACTTCTTACAGCAATTAGAAGTAGGAATGCATCTCTTCTTTGAGCAATAACATCTTCCCTGAGGTTGCATTATGAAAGAGAATGGCTTTTGGTAGGCAGCAGCCTGTAGGGATAAAGGCTGTGTTATCTGGGGAGTCTGGTATAGGAATGAAATTCTGAACAAAGGTATTGCTGCTTCTCATCACATTCGTTTCAAAAAAAAAAAAAAAAAAAAACACAAAACTGTGCTTATACAAGCAGTCAAATGTAATTTTCTTTATGAAGCTAACCTACAACAAGTATTTACATTTTTTTTTTTCCTGTACAATTTGGTTAGAGAAATGAAAATATAAATTTTGGGGAAAAATACTGTGAAATGTGTTAAAATGGCTGGAAACCAGTTGATCATAGTGAAATTAATGTCATCTTAAAATGAAAAGTCACTTTAAACTTGATTTTCTTTTTTTCCCTTTTTTGTGTGTTTAGAAATGTTGAACTGAAACGTACTGTCAACTTGGACACTTTTTCAAGTCGAGAAATTAATCAAAACCAACCTTTTCCTGCTGAAGTTTCATTTTCAACCAAGTAGGCCTCTTCTGATTAAAGAAGTTGCATAAAAAAGTCTTAATCAGCCCCGCACAAGAGCACTGCTTTAGCTGTTGGGTGATTCATATCTGTTTTATAAACAAGTTTCATAATAATCTATAGATGCTGCTGTAAGAATCATTACAGAAGTCCTCTTTGCATGTCCAGTGGCCCTCGTACGCCCAAGGGGAGGTGACCCGCAGCGTGTCAGTGCCCTCCTGGTGCTGGAGGCCATGGGTCTGATGGGCATGCAGCACGTGGCCCTTGCAAGTCTTCTGTAAGGGCCAAAGGCAGAGAGGGGGCAGTTGTCCCTTTTCTGGGGATGGTGAGCACCATGGTGGGTTCCCTGCAGGTGCTCAGGGGCAGAGGGGCTGAGCCCACATGGCTGTGCCCCGAGGACGGGGAGCTGGGAGGTGAGGTACTGGGCGCGAGAAGTCCAGGAGGCCGATACAGCCAACGGGCCGGGGAGAGGGCTGGCAAGGTACGGGGGTGAGAAGACCCCTGAAGGCTTGGAAGAGGAGGGGCGAGACGAGCAAAGCCGAGAGAGGAAATGGGGTGGGGTGAGTGCAGCTCTGAACGCTGCAGTACATCGTTGTGAACTTTTAGCAAAAGGCTTTCGGTAGCGCTGGGTATCAAAAAGCCTGACAAAGTGAGTGCATCACCCGTGAAATACTGAAATTGGTACTTTTGACAGCCCGTGGCTCTTGGAAACTGCATTTTGCTAGCTCTCAGGCTGTAAGACAGGATACTCTTGGGCTAACCTGCAGGGAACTTCCTTCCTCCTGTTTGCAAAGGAAACAGGAATGTGAAGATATGTATCTGTGCTGTTGTGGCCCCCCTCCCGGACCCTCCGACACTCATACTTCTTAGTACTGGTGGCTTTATCAGCTTTGCTTCAGGCATCTCCTCTTCTGTAGTCAAGGTTATCAGATAGAGATGAACTAGGAAAAAATTTTGCGCTTTTGACTCGGACCCTTAAAATATAACTGATGGAACCCAGGATCCAGCATTGCTCTTACTTTACAGATCTTACAGAAGCTCAGCAGTCAAATATCAAAATATGATGTCTTACCTTTGAATCACCAGATTAAAAAAAAAAAAAAAGGTGCTTCTTTCAGTGAAACCCGCACAGCAGTGCCATCTTACCATTGCACACTAACAGCCTTCAAGGCAGACAAGTACACACGTGTAGCTGTGCTTTTAAATTGCGTTTAATGCTGTGACAAGTTCTGAACAAGTTCTGAGACGAGGTGCCAGCATGCTGCAAGGTGTTTGACAGAATAATTAAGGAATCAGCTAGCTGATCTTACGCATTTTTTTCAGCGTGAAAATGACCTCCCTACTGCTCCTCCATGTCCTCCTTTGTGTGGCAGCACTGTGACTCCTGGTTGGTGACCGAAGGCATTGCTGCCAAGCTAGCTTGTAAATATTTGTCACCTTAGTGCTAGCAAAGCAGAGAGGCTCTGCAGCGCAGGGACCTTGCACTCGTGGCCTCGCTTGCCCCGTGCCTCTTGCAGGCACCCGGGCTGCTCGCTGGCAAACCAAGAGCCCCCTCTCGGTCCCGGTTTGGCTCAGAGAGAATTAAGCCTAACAGGAAAGTGCTAAGTGTTGTTCAGCTTCACCTCTTTCAGAGAGCAGCCTCTGCTTATACAGTAAATGGGTGTAAAAGCTCAAAATCCTCCTGTACATAAAAAACAGGGCTTGTGCCAAGTCAAAAATGTTTCAGATTCATTCTTTGGAAACAATTTGTGTGATTTCTTCTGTTTTTCTTCAAGCGTGATTCTGTTTTTCTTCAGCACTGCTTGCTGTTTGGGGTGTGTGGTTTGACACTCAGCTTGTCAGTTTAGCTTTTTGAGATTGTGAGTTTTTTTGAAGAGGGCACGTCTGTGGTTATAGAAGAAAAACAAGAAGCATCAAATGTTCAGTGCACAAAGAAGCAGAACTTGGGAGGATCTTAGAAACAAACAGCAGAGGTGATATTCATTTGACCCAGAGCTGTTGAGGGCTAACATGGTATCTGTAAAATTACTTATTTTTCAAGCTTTCAAATGCCCTCTGGAAAATTATCACAATAAGAAAGAAACAGTTTAACTAAAGTTATAGTTGTGACATTTGATAATAAGCCAAGGATCTTAAGCATCAATAATATCCGCTTTGTTTTTTATTTTTTATTTAGTCACTGCCTACAGTTTTGAAAAAAAAAATAATAATGCATTCAAAAAGCTTTTAAGTGAAAGGCTTCTCTTAATAAAATAGATAAATAAGTCATGATTTCTAAACAAGAGATACAATTGCCAGGACAGCAGCTTGCTCTCAGTTGTGTCAAGGGGAGCTTTGTTGTCAGGGCATTGAGCAGTAAAATTACTGCCCTTCAGAGAACAGGAGGGAGCATTGGGACCACGGCTTCATTCCCCTGTCCTTTAGAGTACCTGGTACTGCAGCAAGATCCTAGGAAGAGTTAGGACAGACAGAAGTCTGACCAGTGTCTGTAGACGTTCAGCCTAGATGGAGTTAGTTCGAGTTGCAGAGCTGTGTAGGCTGAGGCAGCTTTCTGTGTAGAAGTGACCTGTATATAAATCTGGCTAAAAAATAACAGACAAGGGCATTTATAAGGTTGTCTGCCTTTGTTAAAATGCCATGATTATTCTTCACCCTCTCGTTTCTGGTTATGCAAGTGACTGTACTGTATGATTGCTTGCATTGCCTCAGATAGTTGTGTTTAAATGTATCATGCGGTGGTAGCTCCTGCCTCCAGACCAACTTTAAACACCCAGGATTTCTGTACAAGAAGCGCATGTATTCTGAAGTTACCTTTTAACATGGAATGATGTTTTAAAATGAGCCTGCTGAGTCAGTACAAGCCACAGATTTATAGCCATTTATTCGATTTGTTAAATTAACAAATCAGGAGTGTCTGCAACAGGCTGTTGGATAGTGCTTGCAATACTGAGAAGTTCACGGAAAATCCTGCTCAGTGGCAAAGCCTGATTAGGAAACGTTATCTTTTTTTTTTTTTTTTTTTTTTGCCTAACATATGGTTGCTATAAAATAGCTTAGATGAGTCAGATCTTAGCTGGCAGCTGCAAGCAAGGTTGTTCTGGCTTCTTAGATAATACTACCAGTTACCATCTTTTTTTGTTTGTTTGTTACTTAACTACTTTACTGTTAAATAATACTAACCTGATTTGTAGACACTCCCATTCGAGTAAAACAGAAAGGCAAGATTTATGATGTAAATCCTGTTGTGTTTGTAGCTGATTAAAGCTGTATCCAAAGTCAATCAGCCTCGCTGTGGCGATGACTAATTCTAAGCAAATCATCGGACTTCTCAGGAAGCTGCTGCTGTCCCACTCCGTGTTCAATTCAGTTACACATACCAGGAATCTTAAGAGGCTAAGAGGCACCAGAAATGGCACTGATTTGATGTGGTTTGCAGTGATGCAGGATGTACCAATGCACTGGCATTGTTCTCTGATCTTTGCATGCAGCTCCTGCAGGTAATCTCAGCTTGCAAAATGTCCTGAAGACTTTGGCTATAAAGCAAAGGCGACCAAAGCATCCCAGGGACCGACTTTGGAGGGAGGAGGTTTTGGAGTGGTGGGATGTGGCTTCCTTATAAGGACCTAGGTGTTAGCTCAAGCCCATGCTTGGAAAGATGACTGGCTGGGGAGCCCTTCTCTTGGGTGAGCTGCAGGATAGCATGGTAAGAAAACAGTGGACATCTCTTGCAACATCTGTTGCAAAGACCATGGTTATCGCATTCCTCTGATTGATAAGGCTTGTGCTTCTTATACACCTTTCTTCTTGCTAACTGCTGCTCATTTTTGCTAGTCTGCTCTGTTTTGTTGTGCCTTGCTCTGTAGTTTCTAGCAACCAAGGGGGAATGACTAACATGAATCACATACATCCAGATCGGTCACTGTGGCAATGTAGGCTTCTACTTGCTTTTTCAAGCCAGAGTGCTTAAATGGCGAATGCTTAAAGGCTGAGGTTTCCAGATCTCTCCCTGCACCTAACCAAATCCTGTTTAGCACCACATATGCCCCAGTTCATCCTAGAGCACCTTCCAGGCAGCCCACCTCCTGAAGCTGCCTGCAGTCTGTGTGGAGAAGTGGTTCTAAGACGAAGAGTCACAAAAAGAAAGATCACAGGTGGCAATGTCTCTAGTACTATTACTTTGTCTTTGCTAATGGCAGGCACACCTACTTCCTCCGACTCTAATCAGAGGAGGACTGGCTGTCAGGTGGTAGAGATGCAGTTGAGAAACAGAGAGCTTTACAAGTGCCTAGCCCTGTCTTATATATACCATCTGCCACTTACGGAAACTTAAGACTTGCCAAAGAGAGGCTGGTTCTGGGTTTTCAATATTTAATGCTCATTGGAAATGACAGCAGCGTTACCAATTACCCCAGTGAGATCAAGCTAAACGCCACCCACAGTAGTGGATGTTCGTACACAATTGCAGAAATAAACAGAAAGTGTGGAAAGTGTAGAGGCAAGCTGTAGAACGAGACCGTTACCTCCTGGATGTACTTTCAACACAGTAACATTATTATTATTATTATTTTTCCCCAAAAGACTGCCATTCACTTCAATTCTTTTTGTTTTAACTCTTACAGGACAAGAAAAACAATTGTGTGAAATGGTAGCCATAACAATAACCGGACAGGATCAGGCTGCTCAGAAACCCTGCTTGGCAGTGGCAGGCCTTTAATTACTAAATAAATGGGTCCAGTGAGAGTCAGCTATGGTCAGAGCTCTCTGCTGACTTCTATCTGCTTTCTTTCTGCTACCAGGAAACAGAGGGAGAGGCACCTGTTTCATACGGCGCAGTAAAGTATGACTTAGAGAACCAAAGAACATCAGTTCTCTCTGAAGTAGACTGGCAGGTAGCTATGGGTGGATAACTAAATTTAGAAGGTGTGAATACCACTTTCTGCTTATCTCTTTCTTCTCCTGCCTGATGCGTGTCAGTTCTTTTCTCTCCAGCAGTTAAGGGTCAGCTAAGACTCACCGTCAAGCTGAACTGCTCAGCCCCTCTTGTATTTTGTGGAGCTCAGATTCCTTCAGCGCAGGGAAAAGTGGGTAGGGCATGCAGGTTCAGCACTAAGATACACAGGATTCACCACCACCACTGAACAAATCCCCCACACCTACAACAGCTGCATCACACTACCCAATGAGAGCGAAGAGTAAAAATCCAGGTGACCATCTGTCATCTGTCCAGGTGACCACGCTGTGTGATGCAGCCTTGAGGCCCCAGATGTATCTCATGCAGGCACCATGCTCACTGTTGTTCCCTGCATCACTCTTTCAAGAACGGGCAGATAAAATTTTCCAGTCCTGGGTTTAGATGGCAGCAGAATGATGTCAGTTCTGTTGCTTTAGATTTACTATGGCACTTTTTTGTTTTGATAGTCTTCAGTGAAATAAATCAAGCTCTCTTCTGCTTGTCTTAATGCAGAATTTTGGATTACCTTATGTAAGCACATGATTTGCAAACTCCATCGAGATGCAACTTAACCTGTAATTCAAATACCTGATAATTTACATTATGACCTGTTCACTTCCCTGAAATAGAGACTATCTAAATAACCCCAGAGTCCCCTTCTTTCCCATGAAGAATCAGCAAGTTTGGTCAACAGGCTTAAAGAACTGAACTGTAGCAGTGAAGGGACTGATCTCTGTGCTAGGAAATGCAGTGTTACGGAGTGACAGTATTCACAAGGCTGTGGCCTGAGCTGTGTTACAAAAGCTTTTCCTCCATCCTTTATCAACACAAAGACTGTTGTGTAACCTTGAACAACCAAGGACTTTCCTTGTATATGTGGTTTTATTAACACTGTTTTCTTTCTGAAAATACTTGTCACATAAAGAGATGTACCCCCCCCCCCCCCCAAAAAAAAACAACAACAACAAAAAACACATGATACTGTATTTGCCTTGCCACAGGTCCCACGGCACACAGAACTGGATAATTTACATAGCTATTGTAATGAACTACCAGGACTTCATGATCCTTATGATCTAAGTAACTGATGGCTTTGCCTAGCTTATTCAGAAATGGAGGCTTTTACAAGTGAGCCACTAAATTTAGTATATCTGAGATGAGGCTCAAGCCCACCTTTTTGCCTAGTATCACTTGTTCTCACCTGTTCAACAAACATAGGAAGAAAAACATTAAGCATAGCAACCAGGCCACAAAGAAACCATCTGCCTAAAAACAGAACCAAAATGAGAAGGAAAAAAAAAGTGAGCTGAAAAAATTAGATCAGCTAAATGACAGATAGTTGTAGCACAGAACTAGCGTTAAGCTCACAAGGTCTAGATTTGAACATTTCTAAGCAGTTAAGCTGTTACAAAACATGCTCATAAGAAAACTACATAAATGAACTTAATTTTTGGTGCTCGAGTTTGTGCTCTTTGTACAACTGGTTAAGGCTGGTAGTATGAAAGATCCTCTTGAAATGAGTCTGCAGCCTTCCCACTACTGAAAGTAATGGGTATATGTACACTTTCTGCATTTATTTACACAAGTTTTACTAAAGGGAGATAAGATCATTATAGGTAAGTGAAGAATATCCCTTCAGGGCATTTCCAGCTTATCACAGAAGTACTTCCTCTGGACTGGGTAAGAAGGTCATGGAAGGAGAAAGGTTATTCTGTTCACTTAACACAAGGAAAAGAATGAGTGAGCTTACTGTCCAGCTGCCCAGGAAGAGATGTAAAAATCCTGGTAGTTTACTTTTTTGAGCTGCTAAGGCAGAAAGTAAAAGCAGTTACAGTGAACCCTGACAAAGAGATCTTTGGACGTGTGACCTGCTCAGTCTTATTACAAGCTTATGTGTTAATAACACAGTAAGTGCTGAAGACCAGGCCTAAAAATAGAAAACAACAACAACAACAAAAACCAACCAAACAAAAAACAAACCACTACACTGACAGGAAATGTAAAAACTTTTCAAATGAGAGACAGCAAACCTGACAAAACACGTTTATATTCCCAGTTTGATGTACATTTTTAACACCAAATAGCAGCATTGTCATGGGGCAGTTATAATCTCTGCGTCCCAAAGTAAACATCCACAGACCAGAACAGTGGCTGGCTCAGAATCTAGAGGGAAATAATACCTATAAATAATTACCTTTCTAAATCAGAACTAAATAGAATTAAATTAAAGATTAAAGTTTTGCTCAGTGTATCTTACCTATTACTCAGTCTTCTAAAAGCTTATCTTTTGATGAGGTCTTGTCCCTTCTTTGCATATGTATCTAGTAAAAAGTTTTCCATCATGGTACAAAAAAAAAAAAAAAAAACAACACACACACAAAAACCTTCTAACTAAATTACAGCATGCATTCTTATGAATTTGACATCAGACGCTCTGATCATGATGGGTATTTTTTTCCTCCTATTGCATACTTCGAAAAATGCATAGCTTTAACTCTGCATTAAAGGTTTTATTCGTTCTAAATCAGTGCTTTTACAAGCTAAACTGAACATGACTTCCCATTACAAAGCATGTTTGGAAAACTCAGGCATCACCTAAATAAACTCTACTGCACAATTGAGCTGCCACTGAAAAAAGCTGCATGGGCTTCTGTGTGTCGGGAGAATCAACATATTTATCTCAATTATTGCGAAGTAACTACCAAGCAATAAAGGAGGTGCAGAGTTTACTTTCAGTGTCCAATTATGGAAGCGAGGCAAAGGAATAATTTTTTTTTTTTTTTTAATAGAGTTGCTATACAGAAGTCCTGGTAAGTCTTGCTTCAGTCTTTACTGCTGGCATTTGCTGCAGATTAAACAGTCAGTTACAACTTTATTTTCAAGTCTCTCAAAAAACAGTGTCCTATGAACTGAGCACTGTGCCTTTAGATGGTATATTGCATCATTAAGAATTACCAGTGGGTTAGTCTTAAACTGCATTTCATAATCACTTAGTAATAGGAGCAAGTTTGAACACAATCTAAACAACACAGCTATTTTAAATGAAATTACTACAGAAAGCCAAAAATTAGTCTTATTTTTTTTTTTGTAAATAAACCTATTTTGAAGTCCAAATTAGTAATGATTAGAGAATGTTTAGAAATCTTTTACACATGTTCAAAGACCACCTTTTTTTAGAAGTAACAAGATAAATCGGTAATAGATCAAACATCTTTGTGTATCATCTTCATCATTCTTAAATAATACTGCTCCCTGCACTCAGTCAACTGGAAAAAAGGCAGCAGTGTTCTTAACCCCCAAGATTTTTTTCTTTCTTTCCCCAGTTCCTGTAGGCAAATTTGAGTCAAAATTTTCCAAACAAAAATCCAAACCAAAAAAACCCTGGTTCCTTTCTACTGCTTTTAAATAGTCTTCAGACCATCCACATTTTAATTAGTTCTTATGCATACCTTGAAGAACTGCTGTTACTGAGTCAGCTTCTGCAAATGGCATCAAAGTTCTTCTTCATGAGAAAGAAATGACAAAGCAAAAGTGCAAGAAGTACAATGAATTCTTAATTTTATTTTTCATTTTAAAATATCCAACAATTGAAGGTGCTTTTTTGTTCTCCATGCCCTTATTTCAGATAGCGGGAGATGTAAAGATGATCTTTTTGTTCTGTGGGGAACAAAGGACATAGATCAGTAATATTAATACACAATTTATTTAATTACATAGTATAATGCTAGATTTATTGAATCAGTTGAATGTCAGCACACTTAAGGTATGCGCTCTCATTTTTCCCCCACCTATCCAGAATGCAAAATGTGGTCTCAGCGTTACTGCAAAAAAAGTTTAGCTTTTAGCTTAACTTTGTATCACACAGACTAAATATAACAATTACATTTTGCTGAGAGTTAGCCATTGTAGCCACTCGTTTTTTTTTTGTTGTTTGTAAATCCTAATAGAACTTTTGTAAAAATTCCTCCCAAAATCGCAGTAAGCCAACTACATATAAAACAAGTATGTATTCTCAAAAGATTAAAGTGATAAGTAACAAGCAGCTGGCATTTACTGTAAGTGACAGAATCATGACACTCATTTCCATACCATATATATTTCTATACTTTAAAATGTACTTTACACATTTTCTACTAAGGCAGATATGATCTGTAGTTACTATGCATACTTACAAAATGCTGGAAATTAAAATAATCAATTTGCTTAGTTTTATGAAATGCAGAATACCTTAAAAGTGACTGACCATTCAGGTAGGCTGTCCTTCCCAAATATTCTTGTTAAGCTTTCCAGATCTTCATTTTTGAAATGCAGTTCTTCTAGCAACGTGGTCAGGAACTGTGTGTACGTTGGGCTTGTCTGAGTGTTCTTGAAAACTGGACTAATTTGTGACAATCTGGAAAAATATATATATATTATATATATATATATTATATGTATATGATACAGAAAAGAGACCTTGCAGTGTTAGATGTAAAAATTAGATGTAAAAATGCAAGGCCTGTAAAAGTTCAAACCACTGTGCTGAAGAAAGGTGGTTTATAATGTCACACTTGGTTTGTTACAGTACAATACGTAAGACTGCATACATTATATACAATATGTATGAGCTGTACCGAAATATTTAATCTTATTAAGACGTAGTGAAACTAAAAAAGTTTAAATAGAAAAAAATGGGCTAGTAGTCCGTATGCCTCTAATCAGTTGTATACTGATGCTACCTACTGTAGGCAAATTTAGAACAAAACGCAAAATTACATATATTAAAAAAAATATCAATGCCAATATTTTTATCTTTACCAAAAAGCTCCTAAATGTTAATCTTGTAGAAGTTGTATGGTTCTTTGTATGAATGAAATATAAAAGAGTTATAAAATTCACCTTAAAGTAACTAAGAATATTTTAATCACAAATTCTTAGTAGGTATCCTTGGCAGACGTTTTACATAACTGCAGAGTCACACGCTGTCAGGCTTCATACCATTACATTTGTAAGATACACGAGGGTCCAGTTTGCTTACCTGGGGGATTGCCCCCATGCAGTACAGCACAAAATGCAGTCACTTGGTCACAAATACTATATTCAGGTAAGTAGTGCCATAGATAAATAGACATCATACAGGAATATTTCAGAATGTTTGTGAAATGATGTGCTTTTAAGAAGTTGCTCAGGGTAGTCTACAGCTTATTATAAACTTCACAGCTCAGAGAGCCTGCAAGTAACAACTGAGATAATCTTTGTGCAGTCATTGGTACTAAGACAACCTTCCCTTGAAAAATGCTGCATATAAAAGACTTAAATTAAATAAAACAGTTCCTTAACACACAAAAAAATAAGTTTCCATTTTTTTTCATTAATAAGACTTTTAAGAATTATTTTTTTCATTTATTTTTGATTCTATTTCAATATGTATATGCTAAATAACTATCTAGCACTGACACTTGGTAGTAGGATTTTAAGGGATGCTCAAAGTAATGACATGGTGTGGCACAAAACAGATTGATGCCCTGCTATGAGTCCTCCCACAGAAGCGAAATACTCACAGTGGGATTTGTGATGTTTGGACTAAGGCCACCTTTTTTTTTTTTTCTCTGTAATTTGACAGACAGGACTGAGTTGTCTCCTTCCTGGTAACTATTACAGTAGTTACTGTTTAATCTGGTAAAACAGAGTGCCTCTGACCAGGGCTGACAATCTGTAGGTTCATTTTTGCATTATGATGCTTTATCAGCAGGGAATCTTCTATCAGCAATTTCTGAGTGGCCATTTCAGGTTGGTGGTCTGGAGATGAGGTGAGTGGGTCAAAGACCCGGAGATGCATTGTTCGTGCTCTTCAGCTCACTCTTCTCCAGATTTAAGAGGCTGTATACGAGAAGGGACTGGTGGCATAAACTGGTGTCATGACTTCCTCAGTGCTGGTGCCAGGAGGCTGCAAAACACACTCTGCAGTATTGTAGATCTACATACATTTTAACTGAATTTTCTTTCTCCTACCTTGTGGTTAAGAGAATAATAAAAATACTATTTCTCCAAAAGAGCAGAAATCTTATGCAGTTTTAAGCAATATACTAACATACCAAAACCTTTATGCCACGAAGCTCACAGGCTAAAGAGTCTCTCTCTCTCCCCACGTATACACGCGTGTGTGTGCATTTGTATGTATATATTTTTGGAACTGCAGTTTGTGAAATTACATAGTTTCATAAATTACAAATATGTCCTAACTACCACACCCTGTTTAAGACATCCTGTATACAGAGCAGCTATTATAGCCTACGCTAAGGAAGAAAAAAGTATTCCTATTGTCAGAGAAACTGCCAGGCATTCAATATTGAGGAACAAACTTAAAAAAATGAAAATAAGTTTTAGCTGTTGATTGTTCTTTTTTTTTTTTTTTTTTTTTTTACATGACCTTTGTTAACAAAGTCACTAAGCTATTAATCATCTGATAAGCAGGAGACAAAATCGAGAAGTTCAGAGACACACAGAAGTTTCTAGCAATTATTAAAAAAAAGGCAGCTAGATGAAGCAATGGATTAAACATTTATGAATACGTATACAAAAATTTAGTCTTGGAAAACTGTGTCCTTTTGGCATTTAAATGATGCTCTGACTTGTCATTTGAAAAGCAGTTGTTCTCAGGTACTTCTCTGCTTTTAAATGGCTGTTTGAACTGAAGCAGAATCTTTTGTCTTCTGAGCAAGCACAACTTGCCAGTTTGCACTGAGTAATAAGTTTCATGGTCTTAGTAACATTGGTCCAACGTATATTCAAGGTACTGCACAATAGAGCATTGAAAGCTGTGCTCTCATCTTTGCATGCTAACTGAATTAAACCATAATTGTATGCAACTAAACCAGAACAGTCTTTGGAGTCATTATCTTGCTAGCTACAATGACCGTAGCTCTGAAAAAACTATTATGACTAATTCAATGTAACAATATACAGGATTTCAACTGTAAGCATCATGGAATTGCCTTGAAACTCTCAGCATCTTCAAAAAAGGCCGAATATAAACAGGACAGAAGATACTTGGACAATAATAATGACCGGTTACTGCAACAGTGAAAAGAAAAATATAAATTATGCCTTTCTGTTAGTTCTATCACATGTTGCAACATTAACATGGAACAAACTGTAGTGAAAAAGTCAAATAAGAGAGTATAAAGGCTTAAGTGATTAAAAACAAACAAACATCATCTACAGAAGCGCGCACAAATGTTACGGTCCAAAGTTATACGCCTGTGCTTCAAAGGATTGCCCTCAGCACACTGTTAAGAGGAAACTTTCGTGCTCACTTCATGGAAAAGTAGTACGGTATAGATCAGGCTTCATGAAACAGTGTCGTTTCCTGCACACCCACTTACACCATATGGTAAACAGGTCTTTGTAAAGTTTAAGAAGTGTTAAGAATGTCAAACTATATCTGGGTGATAAAATTTGTATTTGCTGGCTATTCCACATATGCTACGTGTTCAAAAAAAATTCATGTGAAGACCAAGGTATTACTATAAAGCTATTAAGTGACATGTGGCTGCTACAGAATGTTTACATAGCTTCAGTGCTTCTACTCAAGCCCTAAGCTTTCTATGAATTAGTCGCCTTACAAAAACATTTGACAAATACATTTAGAAGTTTGACCTAAATTAGAACATTTCTAGAAGTCAGTCACATTTCATGGAGCAAATGTAATAAATTGATAGCATGATTTGTTCACAGCTCTACACCTACCTTAACCAATACAACAGAATACATTCAGAAAAGACGATGGCAGAGTGGCAATTTCTGTATGGTGATAAATCACTAGTTGGCACTTCCTAAACAAAGATGCAAAAAGTCTGTCTAAATAAACTTTATTTACAAAACCATCCCCCCTACACACTGGACTTCAAGAAAAACTTTCTGGACTTCTTGTTTAAAATGAACTCTGCAATCCCCTTTGAAAAAGCTAAAATTTCGAAGGCACCCGTATGATATCACCAAGTTGGAGATCTCTGAACATGCACCTGAAAACAACGGTCAGAACACAACCACCTAAGAGTTGTTTTCCTTTCCAGTCTCTAAAATTAGTCACTTAAACTTACAGAACAAGTGCAGAGAATAGGGGTGCACAGAAGCGTACCTGATATCATGCAAAGCAGTTGTACACTCATGAAGAAAAGCCATATGCTTATTCTCAAAATAATTAATAATTACATCCTCTTAGAGAAATCTAAGACTTTCTATTTCTAAAGGCAGAATCCTAAAAAATAAAAGCAAGTCTTGTGGCAGAAGCGCTTATTTCAACTTTACCTTGTTTGGTATGCTTGGAAGTGGAGCAAGAACAGAATTCTAAAGCAGAATGAAGGGACAGGCAAGTGCCACCTGTCTTTCTGCAGAAAGCTTTGGGAAGTAGGATATAAATATTTTTGCCAACTATAGCTGTTTGAGCACTATGAATGACTAACATATTCATCACAACATAGAAGTTCTTTTCATTTTAATTATCTCAGTTTTCTTCTAGCTTTTGTTTCAGGCACTTGTATTTTTTAAGCTCATCATAACCAGGATGACTGATACCTATTTTTCTACCAGAATGACAGAGTTGCAACAATGATCACAAAAGTTTCTTGAACACTCATTTTGGAACATGGAAATGAAGCAAGAACTGGTGGCAAATAGTGGCAGCACATTTTTTTCTTTCCCCAGCAAACAGTCACAGACTGCCACATATGTGCTTCAGGGAAGGTGCCAACAAGCTTCTGACCAAGGTGCCTTCAGCAGATGCTCACTAAGGGTCCCCACCTGCATTTTTCTGCTGTCGCCAATTGGACTATGGCTAGCTCTTACCCCACAAGCATTTTAGCTGAAGGTCTGGAATCACACACTGTTTACACCTGACAAAGAATAAAAATGTTTGCAAGCCTCAAGCATCACTTCAGATGATTTAACATAGCTAGTAAAGGGCCTGAAAGATCAAGCAGCCATTCCAGCAACATACTATTAGCACTTAAAGCCAAAGCCTATTTGCTCCACTGCTATGACAAGGTCATGTCACATTGTCAACAAGGACTGACTTAGGAGACACGATGCTAAAAATCATGAAGCAACGTAACTGCGCAGATGCCACACTGCGGAGCGCCATTTATCATTAACTATCAGCTACAACAGAGCATTACACAGATTTCTGTCTGAACAGGAAAACCTTGAATACTAAAAGTTTTCAAGGTTATCAGCAATATTTGGACACAAATGACAAATATTTCAGTGACAACTCTACATCGAAGCATGTTGCTGGGGTTCGGCATGGACTGGTGAGGGATCATGGCTCTTTTCGTGCCTGTGATCAAATGGCTGTGAAAGCAGAGCAGCTGATGTAAATTCTTAGCTGAGGACTTCCTCAGTGAGCAGGCTGCTAAAAAGCTAAATACACCATTTTGTCTTTTCTGCACTTCACGTTTTCCTGGCCATAATCATCTCTACTCTTCCACATTGGGCTGAGTTACCCTTGCTATGCAGACATATGAGTACATTTGAGAGTTTACACTATTGCAAAAAACAAACTCGTTCTCAACAATTGGTTACTGGTTGGTTTTCTTACTACATCAGATATAGTTTAATGCCTTACTAGTTGCATGCCTGTGGACCACTTTTGCTGTCATGTGGACATAAGTCTTTAAATCAAAAGCAGGGATTACTACCATCGTGCGAATCACAGATAACGGAAGTTAATTTGGAAGTCTGGCTAATTTCCACTCAAAACTCACACTTGCAAGACTCTTACAAGTCACTTATGTATCTGGAAAAATGAAGTCATGAATGTAGGACAGCAGTTATCATCTTTATGAATAATTAATCAATACTTAGAGGAACTAAGTTACAAAGACACAGTATTCCCCGCTTTTCTCTTCCTGCATATTCTTTTTGTCAAAAATACAGTTTGGGAAAGTATTACCTAAATACCTTCTGTTTTAGGGAGTTACAAGGAGCATTGAGAAGAAGAGTACCTTTTCCCACCTCTGTACCTACCATTCCGAGGTGAAATCATCTCTGCTTGGATTGCTTCTATAGGGTGTAGAGGATCAGCACAGCACTGAGTGGCTCAAAATGTACTACACGCAGCAGTGCTGGCTGGCAAGTGCTAGGAGAGGGTGTTTTCTTCAAACCGACCCTGTGGAAGGCTGGTCAAAGTGGGAGCCACTGGGGAGCCCAGGGCAAGTCCTTCTGCAGAAGGCAGGCTGATGGCCAAGCTGAGCATGTTGAACCACTTCAACGGTGGGTCATAGGACAGCACTAAGGAGGCTGCCATCACTTTGACAGACACCCCTAAAGTTGTTCAGTAATACATTCATCAGCAGTCCAAGACTCCTTCAGCACCAATCTACGGTAAATTTCCCACTCCTTGCACTGAACCAGAAGAGATAGCACAAAACCTTGTCCGTAGATGTAAATAAGCTTTTGAACAGAGTTATAAAACCTGAATAGCAGTGTCACGCTGCAAGTCATTCTCAGTAATAGTTCATCTCATAAACTGGTAAAAAACCTCTGGAAATACACGAAGCCATGTTAAATTGTTGCAACCATTCCATTATAATCTGTTCTACTCCATCAACACACAAGGAACTTTTTTTTTTGCCTTAACAAATACTTTATATTTCTACTACTTGTGTTACAGATTTGATGGGCGTAGCAATGCAATAAAACGTTACTAATCAGAAATGACATTCTTTTAATATAGCAGAGTTTTCCAGAATACACTCTTAGATTCATTTGAATTATATTCCTATGGCGGAAGTCTCTAATGCAACTGATTAAACAGAAGTTACTGTTTTGTTTAAGACAAATGACTAGGCTGAGTCAATACAACAAGTGTTACAGATCAGCAGTAAAACTCATTGAAATAGATAGGCATTGCAGCTTGTAGACCATCTGCCTCTACGCGTAACTGGACTGTGGCCAATGTATCAATCCCTTAATATCAGTGCTTCTGTTGATGGGATGAACTGAAGAAAACTTTCTGCATTTAAATCCCCCTACTGAAAGGTGCTCGGGCATTTTGACAGAGTAAGTCAATACATCACTGGCATTCTGGATGTTCTACCCAACATACTGTCTACTTGCTCAGTTTGAGGTCGAGTCCTTCATTCGCCAGCGTATCACTACACACAGTATACTTGTCTAGGGACAGCAATTTTGTTAGTGAAGTATCTTAAATCACAGCAGGGATTTCCACAGACATTGAAACAAAACATGTCCATCAGGCAAGTTAGTATTAGCCAGAAAATCGATCTGAAGCACAGCGTGTGTGTAGTTGTAGGTTAAAGCTGCAATACTATAGAACTTACAAAAATTATAATCTTTGGTATATTTAAATAGTTACACAATCATACCATGCAGAAATTATAAACATTACATCCTCATTATTTAATTCAGCCATTATGCACAGTTCCGTTAAAAAAAAAAAAAACACAAAACAAAAAACAAACACAGATTTCTTACAACTTCAGTTTGAGCATGACTTAAAAAGCTCAACATAAAAAAAAAAAAAAAAAAAAAAAAAAAAAAAACTTGTTAAAAGCAAAAGACTGTCCTAAAGTGAATTTTCCATTAGAACACATTAATATTTGACAGACAATCTTGAACTGGAAGAATCTAACTTGCAAACATGATGCAGTGGTGTTTAAAAATATCTCTCATGTTGTCTTCCTTTTAATTAAATAATTGTACTAGCAGGGAAAAAATGTGATTATCGTTAGTATCATTTGCAACTCTGAAATAAAAGCAACTCCTACTTTAGGACCCTTTGTTAGTATCTCATATTGGCCAAAGAGGAAAGTCAGTATTCAGAGGCGTTTTTCTTTCATCTCCACAAATCTATTATTTGTGTTTTCTGTTTTCTTCAAAGAAAGATAAAGCACACAATGTTGAATGATAGCAACTGACAGAAATAGATAATTTTGAGGGAAAAAAGCTACTTCTGGTCTAGTTTTAAATACAACCTAAAGATCCTATTGTCATCATAAAGACAAGAATTTTGTAGCTAAAGTGCAGTTTATATTTTATTTATTATTTAACTTTCCTTTCATTATTGTGTACTGACTTGTCCACAGCATCCAAGCACAGACAGTTTAATCCTCTGATGGCAACAGGAACTAAATTATTCATTTTTTTTTTTTTTTTGTCCACTACACTTAAATCAATGCTACAAACATGGATTCAAAATCAATGACTGGAATTCCTACTTAATCCAAACATACTGCAAAACTTAGGGTTCATTCAAGAGGTAGCTTTGTTCACTGTTTCCACTACCTTAACTATTTCATATGCAACTTCTACAAAACTGTTTTTTGAACCCTATTTATGTATATACTTACAATAATTATATTTTTCTTCTTTCAAAGTTCACTTCCGCACACTTTTCATTTAGCTGGTAAGCAAATAGAAGTCAACTTCCATTCCCTTTGAGTGGGACCAAAAGGTCACTCCTGGTGCAGCAGAATGAATACAACTAACAGCGAACAGAAAGCATACCTGCAGTAATGAGAGTTTCTGCAAGAGGCAATGGGAACAAACTGGAAGACAGGAAGCTCTCCTTTACTGTGCAGGTGACAGAGCACTGGCAGGGGCTGCCTGGAGAGGCTGGGGTGTCTCTCCCTGGGAGACATTCAGAAACCGCCTGGACATGGTCCTGGGCAGCCTGCTCTGGGTGGCCCAGCTAGAGCAGGGGGCTTGGACCAGGTTGGCTTGGACATACAATTCAGCCACAACATAATGGTGTAATATGGTTCGTCTCAAAAAGCAACTTGAAAATGAAATTTCTCACTATTCCCATATTTCAGTTCCATGTGAGTGACCAGCAGTGCATTAGCACAAACACAGGGATTTCTATGCAGATGAGAGTAAATTTACAAGTCTTCTCATTGGACAATTATTTTAACCTTTGGAATGCAAGCATCAACACAGAATCTACTCCTATCACGTTCCTTCTGAACAAGTTTCCTGACCTTATGTATACACACATAAAACAAATTGAGTTCCCTTGGTAAGTGTCCTGCAAAGGAACTATACTTTTCAGAATATTCAGCAGATAGAAAATGTCACATTCTCTGCCAGCATTTGCCACATATATGCTGTTCCTGGAACATTTAGTAGTTGACTTCATTAAGTACTATAGGGAATCACTGGTTTTCACACCCGGGCTTAGCCTGTCTAATAGGAAAGAAAATGACCAACACTCAAAATACTTTGATGATACAATGCCATTAACAAAAATTCAAGGACAGGACTCCCTTAAAGCTATAACAATAATATGGAATGGTTCTATTTGCATCCTGTATTAAGGATTTTAGGAACTCTATTTTCAACTGTTTACTTATTTTGAAGTGACTACCACCAGAAAATATCATACAGCTTCAGAAAACAAACAAAAAAAAACCACACCACAACAATTATTTGGGCAGTCTTGTACAAGACAGAGCTCCCAGAAAATTTCTTTAACAGTGTATTAGAAAAACCTCTATCCAGACAAGACAACAAGGGAAGCACCAAAAGTGGCTCAGAGATCTGTGGTTTCTTATCCTAAGTACTTTTTAGTTTAGCTGGATCAATGGCTGTTTCACCATTTTGTATGAGCAGGTATGACTGCAGAATGATTATTTAAATACCTAATCCAGTATTGTACCCACCTTTGCATCACCACATTCCAAGTTATTATTACAATGCTAGTTCACAGAAACAAAGAATCAGAACTTAGTAATAACTGTGTGCCATTTAAAGCCCATTCATACAAGGAATTGTTCCAAAAGGTTTCAATTTAGCTTACTTAGCTGCATAAATCCAAGGCAATAAAATGTTCACAATATAAGCCAAGAAGAAAAGAAATCACCATCAGCTGTTTCCCTCTAACAAATCTAAGTTTCTTAGGTACACATTTCAAGGACAGGCCGTGTTTAAAGAGTTCCATTTATGTGAAGTCTGTTTCCTGCTAACCAGCTGACAGATCAAAGGTACTTCTCAGTCCTAGCGTTTGCTCCCATTTTTCCCTCTTTTTCAACTTGGCCAAAAATTTAAACGTAATACATTTAAAATTTATTTTTAAATCGATCCTTTCATGCTTTTCAGTCTTCTATTCCTTAGATTTTATGTTCCACAAAGTTTTCCTTTGACACCTCCCACATACTGCAATCTATGCCACTGAAGTCCTTGGGTTACTTAGCTACATGAAATTAAAAGCACAGGTATAAGTCCCAGTGAAATTAACAAATACTAAGATCTAAGCTTTAGAGAGCCCGAACCTTTTAAGTGCACTGTGAAAAACACACTATTGTATAAATTATTGGGCACATACAGTGAGACAATTTAATATCTAAAAATGCATTTATGTATCAACCTGGCACATTTTATGAATTCAGTATTATTTCATATACATCCATTTTTGCAGCTGCTGGGTTTTTGTTGCTGCCACACACTAGCAGTCTATTCCCATCAAGTCGTTATCTCAGTGCTATGAAAAAAACAAACAAACAAACAAAAAAACACCAGAAAACCAACAACACTTCAATACAGATTAAATCAGAAATATGCTGTCATACAGTTGGAACAGCTACAGCGTAATGTGCTTAGGTAAATAATTTGACAATACTTGACTTTATAAAATGTACTCACCTGTACTCAGTTACCACAGAAACAATGATCATAAAATTGACCATAGTTCAGTTTCAGAACTTTCTTACACTGTAACTTGATTATCTGCCTCTCAGTCCACCATACAAATCAAACACCTGGAATAATGCAGCTGAGTAAAGAGACATGCTAGGAATAGATTTGCTTCAACTGTGTTCAATTTTTTTTTTTTTCTTTCAGAAGTTAAACATATGAACTCCCCAGAGAGACTGTATTTTCTGCTTGTTCTCATGAATATGAAAGGAACACGTTTCAGAAAATACTGTACATTTTTCACTTTTTGTCTTTACATTCTATATCAGGACCAGAACTTTATTGCCAGAGTGGATCAGGACACTTGGTGTCAAAATGCTTTTATGTCTCAAGAAGTAACAAACTAAGGAGAAGTACAAATTTTCTTTGTACTCAATTCCTACATCAGTAGGGAATGAAAACAAGTCTTTGGTTCATCAATGTACTACTCACTATCATTTACTGTATCAAAACACATTTCTTTCCTTTCTGAATTAATTAGTTGTAACCTCTTCCTCCCTCCAAATTTTTCATGCCTCTAAGTAATTTTCAGTTTCTCTCTGGTTACTATAGAGTATTATAGAAACAGCAACAGTCTCCAACATAACATTATCCATATAAAAGCTAATGAAATTCATCTCTGTTCATTTCCCCCAACATAGATCTTTGATGCATGGGTCTTTGAGTAGTTACTCGGACTACTGCTTTGATCCAAGCAAATTATAACTTTGCTCAGTTATTCAACTAATTTTGTTTTCCAAGACATAATTCATTCATAAAGCCACTTTTCTTCTTCTTCATGTTTTTCCATCATTTGCAGGATTCCTTCTCCTTAAAAAAACGTTATAACAATATATGCCACATTAGGTCTGACACTTTCAACAGGAATACGACGAAACCAGCATCCCCAAAATGAAGTACTGTCTTTTTAGACAGTCTATCTTTCTGTCTTGCATTATAATGTTTTACATTTCATAATCTGCATGAAGCACCATAAGGAGAAAACTGGTAAGATCTTTGAAAGATACTGTTTGTTTGGGGATTTTCTATAATCAAAGTTTTTCTGTTATAATGGTTCCAGAAGAGTTAAGTAATTCAACACTTCTACTTTGGGCACAATTAATTTCAGACCTGAAAAAACAACAGGACACATCTCTTAGGCTAAGTGGTATTCTTATGACTCTCTGCATAGCAGAAAACAAATTAATCTAGAACCCATGCTAGAAATTATGCTGGTACAGAATAACAGGAGATCACATTCTAAGAAGCAGTAGTAACCTTTCAATGATGTATACCTCTACATTTATTTATTTGTTGTTAGAAACAACAAGCCAAATAAACGTTGATTTGCATCTTATGATGCAAAGTTTCCTGTAAGTCAAAAACATCATCTGTGTATTATGTCCCCAGCAAATATAACTTCGGAAAGTTTACCAAGATAAAGTTAAAACTCTGAAAATAAAAGATGCGTTTATTTGTCAGTCGTGTTTTTCTTCTAACAGATGGGTAATGTTTCATAATAAAAAAAAATGTTTGCATTGAATGTATTAAGATTAATTATTAATAAGGAAGCAAGTATATTTTCATAAGGCTAGAGCTTCAGGACTCAGTTGCAAAATTAACAGCTCAGTTTGCACAGTGGTTGAAGTTAAAATATGTTTAAAACTAAGTTCAGGGCAGCTGTTAACGGTGTTGTATTACTCACAATGCCACACTGGCATTATCCATTCAGAACTGCCTATATTACAGAGTAACTGTACAATTTACTCTACTATGACATTACTTCCAATAAGCAACGCTGTATGCAGCAATTATAGAAGGAAGGAAAATACGACATTACAAAAGAACTCTGCTGAATATATATCTTTTCCATGAACATAAATTTAAGACAGTTCTGTCTCTAATAGGGCTGGGCACTTTTTCTGATCTGCTTGATCAGCACATTGTTGTGGCATGAAGTTCAATAGGACATGAACTCCACTGACCGAGTAAGCTCCCCAAAGAATCAGCACGATAAAAATGTCTTCCAAAATCAGGCACGCTATCTTTCAGAAGCTGCAACAGAATTTTTTTGTTTACTCATACAAAAGGCAAAAATGAAGTGGCAGAGGAAAGTACTTTCCCTACTACCCTTCTTTTAATTCATAAACCACATGTACATTTGGAATATAAAGTTCCCAAGGGCGACTAAAGCAAAAGCTCCAAAACCCTCTAGCAACACACAAAAGTCCAGGACACAGTGTGTGCTAAGGCTCCACTCCTGCTGATGAGACCAAGGACCAGAACCGCAAACGGGAACTCATTACCCAGGATTCATCCCAGACAGTTTGCACTGGGTATAGTACTTCCAAATATCCCATTCAAGAGGCTATCCACAAGAAATACTAGAGCGGAAGAAGACTGCAGCTGTTATGTATGTTGCACTGAAATACAGACAAACAGTCACTTTCTTGTACACCAGCGCTAGCAACACAGCACTTTTTGTATGGGGAGAAACACCCCTTTCAAATCGTTTAGGTTTCTTCTTCTTCTATTTTCTCCCTTCCAAATGAAGAAGATATTTCATTAATTTTCAAGTTGGCATTATTAACATCCCCATGACCAACACTGCAAATTCCTCAAAATACCATTCTATATATATATTTCCCAAGTAATACTGCAACACGCTTGGAGGAAGTAAAGTAATACTGATCTCCTGCACAACGTGCCAAGTAAGCAGAGTTTGCTTAGGAAGTGCTGATAAGCAAGAACTGCTTAACAGAAAACCTATTTGAGTTCACACTTACTTACCCAAATGACAATCTAAAATTATAAAGAGAATAAAAGGGAAGAATGTCATTTATTTATTTTTACCATGTTAGAAAAACTTGCCTTTTCTCTATTTTAAACAGAAATATAACTCTACAGATTGTGACCAAGAGTAGGGACAAAGACTGGGGCAAAGTTCAAATGCTTTTATAAAAAGAAAGGCTTTTTGGATTTTTGATCCTGCAAGCTCTGTTTCAGAATGGGAAATAATTATATTTCTAGCTCAATGAGGAATGATTTTTCTCAGCTGGAACCTATTTTCTATCATCAGACTTGCCAAATAAAGCATCATCCAGCTGATCTGTATGTGGTTTCTGTAGGAAAAAGCCTATCTATAAGTGCACTTTTTACAGTCACTCTGCAAATCTGATTCATATCCGATAAGTGTTAGTACATTTGAGACATTCAGATGAGAACACAGTAGAGATATCACAAACATCTGAATTCCTCTTAAAATAATGCAGAAATGTCAATGTTGAGCAATAGACATGCTCTTGGTGTACAAAGAAATAGAAACGCATACTTGAACCCAAGATTCTCCAGTTCCCAAACTGTTATCTCCAAGACAGCAAACCTCTAGAGTACATCTCCACATGACACATTTATCTAAAGTGGCTGCACACATATAACGATGGCTTTTGTTTTGTGACCATGTTCATTTTGAGTTTGTTTAAATACTGCAGCCCAATGCATATACACTAATCCCAGAACATTCTGAAATGTTTCAAAGCTTTTAGCAGAAGGAACCTCTTGCATAGGCGTTGTAGATGAAGCTGACCACAGTTCACTGGAACCAGCCAGCTCAGATAAGTAAGATGAAAGCAGACATTTCCTGAAAATATCTTGAAAGCATTCCATTAGACTGTACCAGGGGTATACACTAAAAACAGCAAGTGCCCATGCTTGTATAGCAACCAGTCTTCCCACTGCTTTCTCCGTTCTTTCTTGACTACTGTATGCGTTAACTATTATCTGCTTCAATTTGTTATCTTGCAAAGTTCTTTGGGGGGAGAAAGATAGAATTTCTGTATTCTAGTTCACATTTCAAAGTCATTACTATAATGTAAAATTACGCTTAACATGCTAAGAAGGACTACAACAGGAAGACACAGGAATCTACTACTGCCAACTGGCAAATAAATAAGAAATTTGTTCTAGAGATCATTTTTAAAGAGTTACCACTCCATAGCAGGTATGAATGCAATTATTTGAACGTAACTCTCTGGCTGTCGAAGTATACTCTAGGAAAGTCGATACAGCATTGCTGAATGTGCTGGTCACAAAGACAGTAGTGCCTCAGGCTAGATTTTCAACAGAGGCTCAGACTGGCTGTTCATATTTTATACCATAGTTTGATTGAATAAATCCAGCTGTTCACTAGAAAGAAGAAATGCACCACTGTTGGGCTCTCCATCACTTTATAGTTTTAGAAAGCCACACTGTCTAGTTTCAGGTACTTTCCTTTAGAACAATTTATTGGATGCCCAGATTTTTTTAATAGTCAATAGACTCAAGGGTGTGTAAGTACTTAGAATAATTTTTGAAGGCCAGCAGATTCTAAAGGGAGCCCAGGTCTTATTTAAGCACCAGAATTAGGGTGTTGTTACTATCCTACACGTGGTATCCTACAAAGATTTAATCCACACGCTCTTAATGAAAAGAGGATACCACTATCATAACACAATACCAAGTATTAAGCAGTGATAACGCTTTAAGTCGATACCATTGTAATGATAAGTGATTCTGCTCAGTAGCATACCACAAAAAGTGTCAGGGCACTATGAAATTGCACCGTGAAGTTAAGTACACTGTATGAGTCCTCGGCTATATATGAGAAGGAAGTGGTGAGCCACAATATCAATGCACAGAACAGGGTGCAAGTCCAACAGTTGCTACCTGAAACAAAACAACTCTGCCCCCTTCCAAACAAACAAAAATACTTGAGGTCTTCATAGTTTCTCTTGATTTATACCCTGAAATCCCATGCTCACTCTGCCTTTTTTGGTGTGTGTTCTCAAACATTCTGCACCACAGGGTATGTGTAATATGGTCTTTTGTCCTGATGGAAAGAGGAAGTATTACCTTCTTTCAGGGTCTTGCTTATTTACTCCACTGTTTAGTGTTAGGAGTAGAATTGCCATCCCATGTCTGAGAGGTGAAGACGTGAACACATGTCCTGCAAAGGTTCTCTTCATCAGCTACAGATGCTAGTAAAGAGGCACTCTGACTCAGGCCCCATATACCTCCTCAATCTAAGTGACAGCACATCTGCTGCAACATGCATCATCATTCAGTGTAGCGACGGGGAGGCTGCAGAGGATTTAACAGATTATAATCCTTTTTATGAGCACCATCAGTAAGATAGGGTTGATTCCCTAGCAGACTATAGGAGGTGACAAAGGGCCACAATCTGAAGATCTGTTTGTGAGGAGCTTGGCCGGGTTTCTGGAAAAAGTACTCAGTAGCATTTCTCCTAACACTTCTATCTTCCACTATATCCTCAAGTTTGATTATTATTTCCAAGTCATGAAGCATGTTGCATTCTTTCCAGAAAGGTCAAAACTGGACATTTAATTTTCTTAGAGAAACCTAACACTCATTCTGCCCCATCTACATTTATCCCATGGTCTCTCCTAAGAGGAGGCCAAGAGAAGTTGTTCGAAGTCTGAAGATTATATGACTTTGCAAGAACCTTGCAATAAGTTGAAATCAAATGCAGTTTTATTTGTGATTTAACTAGAATAGTATTAGAAATTTAACTAGAATAATATTCAAGGTAAAATCCACTCTACTTCGGGATCAAATACAACCCATTTGTTTAGGGGTGGGCCCTTAGAAAGCCAAGGTAAAACAAGACTTGGTTCCCTGCTTCTGCTACCAAGACTGCCTGTTACTTGTAGAACATTTTAAAACAATTGTAAAACAATCTTTAGGTATGTAAACATTTAGAGCTCATCATCTGCAGCAGAGACCAGCAACATATTTTAACTTCTTAGCAAAAGAATCACAATTTCCTTAAATGTACAGAAACTACTTGAAAAATTCATAAGATCTGTTTCACAAATTACTAATTCAACCATAAGAATATATAGTAAAAATGACAAAAGATTTGTTCTTATAGTTGATAAAATATTTATGCCAAGGCATTCAAGTAAAGTTACTTTCTGTGTTCTGATTTAATGAATCATTTGAGCAGTATCTGGCTGGGTGACACAGATGTAAGGCTTGCTGAAGCCTACTCTAATGCCTACTGGTACAGCCTTCCTTCGGACAGTAAAGCCAGAACAATGTGTCAGACTGAAGTAATATCAAAGAAAGTAAGTGCAGTACTGGGGACGCTCTGAGGTTGGCCCACAACACTTCTTGACCTTTGAATGTCTGTAAGTACTTCTGTGTCCTACTCGCTCCAGTGACCCAGGAAACCCAGAAGCAGCAGCAGCAGCACGGTAATAAACAGTCTCTGAAATAAGATTTCTGCAATCTTGTAATTCAAGCTGAAAGACATACAAGGCTTGCTTGATGGTTTAACCCTACTGAAAGGCAGGGCCTGACACTATGTGAAACCACCAGTTATTTCTTAAAAGGTGAGCTCATGTTAAATGTTTAATATGAATTTCTGAAATAACTGTTTTATACACTGCAGAGTTTATATCTTTAACCTCAGAAAGGTACATTAATTTGGAAAATAGAAATTAAGGAACATATTTGAAGCATATGACTATAGCTTTTGTAATTCATGCCTGAGCATACAAGTTTACTGAAATACACTATAATAAAAACAAAATTCCAGTTAGTAAAACCCTTGGAAAGCATTTAACCCTTGGAAAGCAAGTAGAACAAAGCTGAGGAGGACTTTAGGCACTTCAGTATCATAATCTTAAGCAATAAAACTAATCCACATGAAATAAAATACTGTGTCCTGACATTGCTTTCAGGAAGTCAGAGCTGCTTAAAAAGCTTTCCCCTGCCAAACAAATTTGCTAGATTATTTAAATAAACACAAGCAGAAGCACACCATATCTTTATGGAAGTAATTTGACTTTAATTATGAAAGTGAAATCTTTTAAGAAATTAGAAGTAAAATGAGAAAGTATAACAATAACACTGCATCCAAATAACGCGTGTCATTATATCCTACTGTCAGACAAGGGAAGAAAGTCTGGCATTATTGAATAGAAGCAAGTAAAGTACCCTCTTCCTTCCTCCCACCATTCTTCTTTAAAAATACATACATACATATATATATTTAAATAACATTAAGCTTGTCCACTGTTAACTTGTTGTTCCAGATAATTCATTTCATTTGCATAAAAGAATATTTCTGTTGATTCCCCCAGTCAATTACAAGAAATATTTTCTCTCTTTTATCTGAAAATTAAATCTCATCATAACAGGCCAGTTAAGATAGCTGCATGTAAGAATATTTGACATTAAAGGGTACTTACACAGATAACAGAACGATAGCAATTAGAGTCCATTCAGGCATTTTGTGAATAATGTTTCTGTTTGTTAACCTGTAATAATTAAAAAAAAAAAAAATCAGCACATTTCAAAGTGAAAGTAAACAGATTTTAATTGCTGAATTAGAAGTCTACCATTAAAAGACGTGGTATGCAGAGTTACGATGTGGAAATTACAGCTCTATCTGAGCAAGTCACCAACTTTCAGGGATCTGTTTCTTCATATCCTGTAACAAAGGATTTGTACAAGTCCCAGTATCTGTCTTTGTTTCACGTGAAAGCTGGATGGGGAAGACTGAACAGAAGCTAATTCTTTGAATTCACAATTTTGGCTGCTGTGAGGTCTCAACTGTCCCTGACACCGAAAGGGACATGCTCAGGAAACACGCGTACACTTTCTGCGAAGATGGGCCTTCCTACACTGTTTCCCCTGTTAGTTTCAGATCCAGATTTGCTATAAAAGCTAGTGTTGCGGAAATAGACTGGATTTTAAGATACTGGGGTACAGTACTCTGATGATCCTTGTTATTAACATGAAAATCTAGAATTCTAACTTATGCAATGGGAGCCAGGGCAGATAAAAGAGCAAGAAAAGGTGTGAATCAAGAACCACACAGATGCTCAACAAGACCACTGCATTTTATACCCACTGACTCACATGGTTTAATTCCATAGTAAGACATTTTCCTTAACTCAAATGTTAATTTGACTTAAAACAATTAATGTGTCAATTGTTACGGCTGAATTTAGGCATGTGTTTGAGAAGAGAATTTTATGGAAAAGTCACAGCTCAAAAAGAAGCTGTGGCTATGTAGGCATCCAGAAAAAGCTAGCAGCATTAATTTTATTCAGACAGGTGCTACCATATAGCAGAAATACTGACGGGTAAATGCCTCAATATGTTTGCTTCCTTCTTACTCTCTGCTTCCCCTCTCTGTAGACTTGCATAAATTCAGACACATGAAGAAGCTGCCCTGTCATTAACACAGGTCTATAGGCCCTGGTGAAGCCGGGAGGCTGCTAAAAGGTCTGGGAGTAAACCACTTTCCTAAAAGTTCGTATTTCACCTGCTCCATCAGGGGCTGTTAACCAGTGTTCATTATGAGAGGGTTGAGAACATCACCCACTGCAGAGGTAGGAGAATAGCTTTCTATAACATGTTCAAGGTTCAGTTTAGGAAAAGAGACGTTGTTTTAGACATTTCAAAGGAAGACGTGATTCCTTGAAGTTTTAAATAAACTGTGGCAGCTGGCAGAAATACATGCTTTGAGAAGTCACAGATGGAAAACTAAGTGGCAGCATTAGCTGTAAAAGTTGGCAGCCTAGCCATAAGGGCTTTATCACCAGATCCCTTACCAGCTCTGACAATTTTATCACAGTATTACCAACTAAACATCATCATGGTAGCAAGACAGATGCTCATGACACAGCTTATGTTAGCTCCAAAAATAATAATAATAATAATTTAAAAAATAATAATAAAACATTAACTGTGCCTCTAGTTCCTTACTAGGACACAGTGTAGGCACATCCCTTCTCCTGGTGGTGTACAATAAATTCAGCTTCAGGAGCAGACCAGAATGCTACTGTGCTCAAGGGATCCCAAAGCACAGCAATGACCATGAAGATCATTTAGACATTTAGGTTTCTAGAGTAGGAACTTAAGTCTTTTTTTTTTCTTCTTACTCCAAACACGAGCTATAAAATGAAATACCTCACAACAAATTAAATTCCAGGGTATTCTTCCCTCAGTAAAATTTTTAAAATTATTTTTAATCTCTTTGGGAAGATATGCAGTTACCAAAGGGAAAAAAAAAAAAAAAAAAAAAAAAAACCTTCAAAGGTGGAAAAACAGACGTGCTCATACTTGCCATTGTTAAAATTCAACTTTTTTTTTAGAAAAATCTACCCAGTTATATTCAAAATAATCATTAAAAATAGTTATGAAGGTGTTTTAAAGGATCATTTCCCTTTTTTCAGAAATATATTCAAAAATATTTTTAAGAGTAGTAATGAACAAAGCAATATTATCCTGTTTTCCTTCTCAAATCTCCAAGTCTTCCAACCAAAGTAAGATTTTGAAGCAATGTTTACTCAAATAGTACCTTAACTGCCCTAGTTTTGTTAAATGATGAAAGGAAAAGCAGTGTATTATACTACATGTATAGGAACCATCATGCCAAACTAGAACCAATAATTTTGGTAAATACAGATGATTTTTGCTATTAAAAGATGCATGTTTACCAGTTGTTATTTGAAATAGCTAATGGAAGTAGCTGGCAACAAAGCTGTTTCATTTTTCAGGTTATAGGAAAAGAAACAAAGCAAAGGCTGAAGGTCTTGACTCAATACTGATGACAGTGATAAACACTACCAAGAAATGCCTGATGGAATCATCTTGACAGGCAATTCATATGTAACATTCCAGTTAATCTGCTATGGTAAGACACAATGGAAGAGACAGATCCAAATCACCAGGGAAAACTCTGTCAAAGAGAGAAAGCAGCTTTATTTCAATGCTCTACAAGGAGTTATTATTGATTAGAGTACAGGAAGGTGTCACTCTTTACACAAACTGAGAGATGCAGTTATTTGTGTCAATTAACTCTTATTCAATGGTAGTATTGATTGGCAAGGTCTCAACACTAGTCATTGCCATCAATATGCTATTTCTGAAGGAGGTAGTCCTAAGACAGATAACCAGCAGCATGTGGCAGTACAGAACTGCTGATGTACCTCTGTCACCAGACTGGATGAAGTGAGGCTTCCACAACCCTTCAGTATAACACCTGTCCTGAAGCTCCTGTGCAACTGAAAAAAAAAAAAAAAAAAGTGCACACACACACACAAAAACAAACAAACAAAAACCATTTTAGGCAGATCAGACTAGAGCTGGAAACCTACAGGTGTGAACCCTTAAATAATACAGAGCAGAGGAAGGGCAGTCACTTTCAAGAACAAGATGTGTGTCAACACCAAGGCCTCTGAAGAGTAAAGCTTTCAGAAAACAGGAAAGTGTAAGTCCTCTCTAAAAATGGTTCATTAATTCTTTGTCTTGCCTCTGGCCAAAATTGTTACTTCAGAACAATCCTTGAAAGATGGGGGAAAAAGGTCACTAGATTTCTGTCATACACATACTATGGAAATGTTAAAACACTACAAAAGTCTGGGTATATGATTTGGGTTTTGCAATGGAATGTTTTCTGTTAGAGTTTGGCTAAATTTTCCCACACCTAGCCAAAGAAAGATAACAATATACAACTTTCCAGAAGAGAACGTTTCTACTTTCTTATGGTTTGTAGTAATGGATAGGTAAGCCAAGAATCCTGGACGCTCCCAGATAGCTGTGTGGGTTGCTTAACTGGTAGTTTATGGGTGTTGTCTTTCGCCCCTGCACAGCTTGTTGGAAGAAGATGCTGGACTTAACTGCTTCCCTCATCCATTAGGCAGCAGGACCCACAAAGCAGTTCTAATGCTGTATGAACCAAAGTGGTAGAAATTGATAAATAAAGGACTAAAAAGTAAGACTAAAAAGAATTCCATTTCAAATCTCCTCCCAGTACCTGACTGGAGCCCAGCCTGCAAAGAAAGTCAACTCTGATACAGAAGCTTTGGGAGTATGGGGGAGTCCAAGGTTGAAGTAAGCAGTAAATGAAAAAGTAAACCCAAAAATGACACAAAAAGAGCACACAAGTTGGTCCTACTTCTTTTCCTTTAGTTGGCTTCCCATTCAATTTCTGTCAGCTGCTGATTTTGCTAGCAGAACTCCATTAGCAACAATGGCCTGATCTGTTACCAGTACTTGCTGTGGCAGCAAATTTAAGCACATCCAGGAAAGCCCTATGCTAGAATTTGGACAAGTACTTCAAGAAACTCTCAGCAGTGCAGGTGCTAAACACCTCAGCAGGATTACCTTTTCTGAGACTTCTAGGAAACAATTTGATAACAGGAACACAGTCCAACAGGAAATGGCAGATAGAAAAAAAGATTATTGTGCAGAGTAATTAACATCTTCCCCCCTCCCCCAATCAGGTCCACAACATCAGATATTACGAAAAAGATGCAGGGGAAAAAAAAAAAAAAAAAACAACAACAACAACAACAACAAAACCACTGGTTAACATAAAATAATCTTTGCTAAATGTATTTTATTTATAACCATTTATAAACTAATCCTGAGTATTCTTTCCTTATTTGTTGATACAATTGAACTTTGTTGCAAGGTAAACTCAGCATCTTTGCAAAGAAAGCAGCCTTTTCACTCGCACATCTATGTTCCTAGATGTAGGAATATGTTATTAATGTCAGTTCAAGAATCTGACCTCCTAGTTTGTCCATTTGCCTGTTCTGTAAGACAGACTTCATGGATGAGGATGTTAAAGTTGTAACTTTAGAGAAGCTCAGCTACCTATAATTTTTCAAAAGCTTGCACTGATATGGGCAAAGTTGTAATTTAACTAACCCAGGTTAGCACAGGCAAATATGAAACAAACATAATCTATGCTTCAAGCTTCAGCTAGAAAAATTTAAACATAAAAACCAGCTCTCCTCTACCCCCTTAAAAAGAGCAGCATATTTCCATGCTGAAGTATGATGATCATGAGCAAAAATGGCCTGTTATTTTAAGTTTAAATTTTCTTTAAAATAAACCCATTTAATTTATATCTGCTGCTTTAGAAACAGCTCTGCACTAATTACTCTGACTGATCAAGATTTAACACAAGTTAGCTCAAGTTTAACACAGAATAAATACTCTAGATGTGTTAACAAGCACTGTTACATCCCATCCTGTCTGGCTGTAATGGTGTGCTGCACTGGCACTTCAGCCATGGAAACCCATAATCTGCTGTGCTGAAGAGAAAAGGTCGTTGACCGGCTGGTACTTCCATATTTCCACAGAAAACCCTGACTACAATGAAGTATTGCTGAGTTGAAACTCAGAATCTAAAATTCCACTTAATAAAGGGTAATAAGCAAAAGCCTATTAGTGAATATAAACTAGATAACATGCACTCATTATACATATTTTAAAAGCTAAAATACTGTCTTGTAAACAAGACAAACCCTGTAATAGAAAATCATGAACACAACTTTAAGAAACAGCTATATCACTGGCATTGTGAGAGTTCATTGTCAATAACAAGCTCCATAAAATGAATTAAAATATTTACAACCATAAGATACAGCAGAAATTCTATTTTTAATATACAACATTAAGCTTTAAAAAATAAAATCAATCACACATTCACAAACATAATAAGTTAGCCTCAATTTCTATATAAATAGCTAATTTTGTCTTGATCTTTTAACAAAGTGCCCTTACACACTCTGGAGAATTATTTGACATCTCAGTTTTCGTAACAAAAGCTTACAGGCACTGTGGGACTCTGTTTGGGAAGAGCTCTAACCATTCTAAAATGTCTCCTGAGATCCCTCTAGTGCGTTTCCCAGCAGTGGTGATTGAATAAAATGTTGCCCAAAGGAGGCTGAACTGCAAGTGTTCCTTTAAAAACCAATGGAGCTGAAAATTGTTGTTGCTTAGTTCACCACATGCTCTTTTACCCTTCTTCAGCTAAGCTCTCCTACTGCCATGTGTTTTATCTCCTTCCCTCTTCAGCAAGTTCTTCAGCGTGAAACATCTCTAGTATGAAAAGCAAGGAAAAGCACCAGCATTTATCAGGGCTGCCTCCATAGTCATTAAGCATTTAAACCATATTAACAAAGAAAGTAACTTTTGAATTTCTACACCCTACAAACAAATATCAGTCAAAAAAAAAATCTCAGAATCCCTGCTAATACATTCAACTTAAAATCAGAGAGAGCACTCATTAAGTAAATTTATATTTAAGTATAGAAATAGGGATTCAAACCTATGCCTTCTTCTAGACAGCTAGCTTTTTTTTTTTCCAGTTTTGTCAGCAGACTCTTCTGTATATAAGTGCAACAACGAGAAAGGACTCAAAGGTTTTATTACTTATTTCCTGTATTTTCATATTATTTTACCATCAGCAACAATAACACTCCAATTATTGTGAGATGTACATAAAGGCACATACAAATTCTTGAGTAGTGCTCACAATTGTTGTCAGCCACCCTCCTCCCAAAAAGATGAATTTCTAAGCAATTTGTCTGGAATCTTCACAGCAGAAGAACCCCAAGAACTTCCTACCATTCCCTTCAACTTACTCCTTAACAAAAGAGACTGAAAAATCAACTCATTCAGCGTTACCTGAAGGATCAGAAATAGATCTGTGGAGAATTAAGAAATAGCAAATTATTGCTATATTAGCCAGGTCTCACACTTCCACTAAGATGTATTAACAATAACATTTTTGGATCAAAACCCAAATTAATTAGATTTGGTTCCAACCTGTAAATCCACACGTTTTTAAGTGTATATCTATGTTTTTAGAAGGCTATTTTGAATTCAAGGCTCTTTTGCTATAAACTGCTTTTGAAACCTGATATTCAGACCACATTATCTTTGAATAGGAAAAATAATTTGAAATATAAATTCTGCTCTTGAGAACCTCCAGGTAACCTTTATCCTTTTAATGTAAGCATACAAAAAGTAGACTGAAAAAGACCAAACATAGTTTTTTCCAGTTCTATCACTACTAAGCATTTAGACTGCAGAGCAAGAAAAATGCACAAAGGTTTAAGATACAAAGACCTTATTCAAAGAACCAATACATATACAGTATATAGATGCTGCTCCAGTATAACCAAAAATATCTTTCACAGTTTAGATATTGTTAAAATAAAATCACAATTAAATGACTGCAATTGCCAATTCAAGTTCAAACACTAGGAACTCTTAAATAAGAGATCATGCGCAGAATCACCAGAAAGGAAAAGGAAATGATTATCTTCCATGGTAAAAAAAAAAAATCCAACATATATAGAGATCTGTGTTTTTGTGGCGTTTTTCCAGATATCAGATAAATCATGAGGAATTAGGTGGAGTTGCGTTTCTGTTCACCAAAGCCTAGATTTCTTGTTGCAAATACCACAAGAATGAGCTTTGGTAATTTCACATGTAAACATCATGCAGTTTACTGAGGGGTGGCAATAGAGTTCCAAGAGTGATAGCATACACAGAATTAATAACTCTTGTTGCTCCTTCTCCTGACAATGCTTTAAGATGCAGGACATGATCTAGGTCTAAGATATAGGAGTTTGGCCCAAAGAAAACCTAAAAATGTTCAGAGAAGTTACCACAATTCTTATTTCCCTCTTTCCTTTAGTCCCAGTGTTTCCAAATACCCACTTCAGTGCTTCTAATTGTGGTGACGGAGCATGCCCTAGGTCTACTTCCCCTTGAAATGGGCAAGACAGCTCAAGCTGGGCCTTCTTCCCATCTGTAGAAGTTAGTGGTAACAATTATTAATCACATTAAAACCAGTCAGCCCAGCTACAGGGAGCCAGAGCAAAAGGAAGTGACAGATCTCAGAAACTCACGCTTAATAGGAGGCGATGAGGTAGCAGAACCTTTAAAAGACTCACCACCGTCCTCCAGAGACCACTGGCCTAGTTTTTAAAAATCTGCAAATACTCCTGGTGACCCAGCCACTGTCAGGAGCAAGGAAGGGCTTGTTAGTCCACAGGGAACGTGGCATTACCTACACGAACACACAGCCAGAAAAGGGAAAAATCTGTAGGGGGATCCTCTCTGCGCCCAAATCACAAATCATTCAACAGGATATTTAATTAATCAACCAAGAATAATCTCTAAGTAAAGACCAATACTTACTGAAAAGTTTTCACAAGATTTTTTAGCTCAGTGTAAACATCCCCTAGAGTAATCTGAAGAGGGCCCAAAACTGCAGGTAATCTAGAAGGCAAAAGACACTGGTTAATATATGTTTTCCTCTGATTTTATTTTTTTCCTCAAGTTTCTGATTTCTTCTCTACCAGAGCTCATTGAAGGAAATACAAAAAAAAAAAAAAGGGTTATTTTTGTGCAATAGATCTGGCATGATGTTTGTATTTCATATTTCTCTCGGTGGTGTTTGGGCAATACCTTCACTTTAAAACAGCTTGCTTGTAACAAGTTCAGTGTGAAAGTGAAGTAGAGATTAACTGTATTTTACATACTCTGTTAACTTCCATATCAGTTCTGATATGATGTTCTTGTAAAAAAAAAAAAAAGTTTTATGTTATGAGGATTACAATTCCAGGCCTCATAAATGCTTTAAATGTTTATATTTACATGGTTGAAAAATAACAGTACAAAAGGAAAACTGCATGCATAAATGAGGTTCACACAGGGAATCCATCTGCTAACTGCAGACTCTTACACTACATAAAGAGGATACAGCACTCCATTGTAAGCCTGCTAACTAGAACCACGATGTTAGCAGGCAATCAGAAAATTTCAAACACAGACTGCCTCTCTACTTGACTGCATGTAAAACTTGATATAGCACACCACAAAACACACACACAGTTTAACTAGGTCTCCGTATCCACAAGTGCTGGAAATAACGTGTATTCTTCACATTTCAGAGGTGGATTTAAGATGAAACTTTTGCCTCTATTTTCTTGTTTAATAGTTAATATCCTCTTGCATTTGAATATTTACATTTATATGTGCATGTAGTGCATTGATATTGCTGGAAGAATCAAGATTTCTATTTGCCTCTATATCACCGTGTGTTTTACAAGAACTCTGCTGTGCATGTTCATATTCCCACTGGCTTCATCTGAACATACCAGGAAATAAATGCTTTACCACAATGAAAATTACATGTAGTACATACATAAATTACATACACTATACACAGCTATTTAAAAATAATTCATTATTTTATATATACATATTCTATATTTATATGTTCAGATACTGTTGATTTACAGTTCCTATTTTAGGTCCATCAGAATCTGTCTCTAAAGAACTTGCAAGAAATTAGATAGTTCAGATGTTTCCAGATATGTGAGAAGAAAGAGTCTGATAAATAGAGGGTGCCGTGGATTTTTTTTGAAGCACATTCTTATTTTAAGCTTCATATGTTGCACCAATGTTTTGACTGAGAAAACACAGAAGTTTTCCGTGTAACAGCACAGCAACATGCCTTCTGCCAAGTGCTAAAGAGTGGGACCATGCTGTCCTGCCAGCCATTAATGCTGTCAACTACAAGTTCTGGTGCATGCAGGAACGGAAAAGTTTCTGTTAGAGAACACTTTGGCAGTGAGATTCTGACATCCACCACAGCTGTGCAAACTGACATCTGCTGCTTTATCACACATGACTTAGAAATGTCTTAGAAATAAGTTCTTTAGGGCAATAATGATTATAAATTATGAGTAATGCCACTCAGGAAAAGGCCAGAATGTCCTTGCACAGTGTGTTTATTACTTAAAATGATGATGAATGAGCACCAACTTCAGTTTGATATTTACTGAAGTAAAGAATACTTACACTTTTCTCAGTTTTTCAAGGACGATTCGCTTTCTAATCTGCATTTGTGCATTTGAATCAACAAGTGGGAACGTGAGGTCTTGCTGTTCATCATCCTGTATTACAACATTAAAACCTTTAACAATCATAACCTAATAATTGCAGGCTATGCATCAAAATAGTTACAGATTATCAATAAACGTTTAAACATAGGAAAACTTATCTCTGAACGAAGAAAGAGGAATTAGTAATTTTTTAATAGACAGAATGCTGGTTGATTTGACCCCATATACAGTTTGCAGCTAACCTACTTTTCCTCTTTTCTTGCAAAGCAGTATGCTAGATACTTTAATTCAATGGTAAATTCCTTCAAAATTATATGTCTAAACTTTTTACAAGAAGCAGTGTAACAGTTTTATTTTACAGGAAGCAGCATTGTGAAAGTTATACTCTCAAATGCAAATATTTAAAAGCAAAAGCAATTTCAGATGCCATTACAGTTAGTGAACTGTTTTACAGTACTGACAAGACCACCTTATTGCTATCAGCTGGCCTGCCTGACCTGGAAGAGTCAGAGAGAAACCTCACAGCACTCTACACTTTTAGGTCTACAACCCACCAGACTGCCCCCCCCCTCCCCCCCCCCCCCAATTGTATAGATTACAGCAACATATGTAAACAAATCAGCAGGCTCCAACTCAAAGAATTTTAACAATAGATAATGCCAGAGATTTAGTCTTACTAATAAGAAAGAAATCCAATCCTTGTCATGAATTAAAGGCAAAAATGTAGATATAAATTTTATCTAATGAGTCAAAGGGGAAGAGAAAAATATCACGTTCTTCCTTCAGCCAAGGCCTACCCTGTCTTATGTTTCTTCTACATAAACTTTCCTTACTTGCCCTCCAGGGCATCAGTTTTAGAGAAATCCTTAGCTATAAAGACTCTTAGGAGCCCTAGTTCTTCTTTGTCTTTAATCACCAGTTTTTCTTGCCAATAAACTATTCTTACACTGATTATTTAACAGCTTCACCTCGCTGCAATTATGCAATGCAACAATTGTAGAGTCTTTATAAGATGCAGAGGTGCTAGAAAGGACAGGACTTGGAAGTGATGACAGCAGTTGTAGTTGACCTTTCTGCTGAGATTACAACAGCTATAGCACCTTGACCCATTCTCTTGCAAAAACTACACAGGGCTCAGATAGTTCTCAACTCCTCTCCCATCCCAGCTTACCAGTACCTCCTCTGCTTGCCTCAGTCCATGATCAAACCGTGCTTGAGCAAATGGAATAATCTTTCAGGCTTCACAAACTGAAAGGCTGCTGTCAGAACTGAATGTATTCCGAACAGTCAAAGTCATTCTTTTTCAACCTAAAATATGTTTTCTCATCCTGATGGGATTGTTTTGAATCTAGTCTACCTTCTTTCACATTAATAGCTTGATGGCACCTCGGCCATATCCACTTACAGAGACAAAAAGCTTGTACTAACTGCTTGAAAGCAGGCTTTAAATAGCCTGGACACTATCCCATGGGCACTTACTTTGTCTTTGCTTGGAAGTTCCTCTGTTTGTGCATGTGTCACTGCCTCTTCAGCCAAGATGCACTTCCCTTTATAGAACTCTTTTACTCGGAGTTCTAGGAATTCTGTTTCTTCTTTTAACTTTTCGTAACTTGGCACAGGCTTAGCTACTCCACCTGAGCCTGTATAAGGTAAGGAATAGTTCAAACTGTTTTCAGACTCCCCTGGTGCAACAGTGTCAAGATCATCATCTGCATCTAGGTCATCCTCGTCACGTTCTTCACTTTCTTGGTTGGCAGATGATTTGCATTCTGACGAGCATAAAGAAGTGTAGTTTGGGCCATAGAGAAATTTTAAAGTTTCCTCAGTTCTCCATTCAGTAAGTGTTTGCTTAAGGACTTCTAATAAACTGCCTTTGGCAGCCAAGGAATTAACTGGATCCCGCAGTTCATTTTTTTTATATTGTTTTGAGTTAACTAGTATTCTTGTAAGACGTTCTGCCCCTTTTTTGCTCACACCTAGAAAAACTATCTGTGATCCACTAAAGGTGTTTTCAACATTTTCTGAAACATTTGATGTTCCTGGAGTAGGATTTTTTGAAGGTGTTGGAGTTACGTTATTTTGAACAGAGCAAGCATGCATTTCATCCTGAACATCTAATTTACAATTTGATAGTTGTTCAGTGGCTTCTACCACATCCAAGTCTTCAGCTTTAGGGCTGGAATAGACTTTCTCAATATATTTCTTTTTGAGGATGCTGTTTCTGTGCAATTGCTGTGCAAGATTAGCTGAGCTTGACTGACTTCCTGGTAGAACAGAAGAAACAAATTCTTGTTCGGTATCACTACTGCTGTCACTGGCTGTGTCACGAGAAGTAGATTCACATGGATTTGAAGATAGCCTAGGATTTTCAATGTCAGAAGCTTTAATTGCTTCATCACGTAGTTTCACCTCTTCTCCAGACTCGCCGCTGTTACAGAAAACACAAGCCATCAATGAAATAAGAAATGGGTGTTACCTATAATAGCTTTCTTTCTCATGTAAGATAAACAAAACATTTTCCCTTATAGTAGAAGTGTACTTTTTTGCTCTATAAATCATTTATCTTCCAAAAGTCTTTAAATGCAAGGAGTTTTACTGTTCTGCAATCAAGATGGCAAGTACAGACATCGTTTAGAGAAATAAATTCCCAGTTGCTCATTGGCAATTAGAATAGTAAATTGTTATTATTAAAGACAACAAAATGAGGTTAAACTTAGCATAATGAATTTGAAAAAAAAGTGCAATTCAAAATTAAGATCAGCATCTCAACATAGCTATGAACACAGTACTCTAAAATCAGGAGGCCAGCAGAGCTCTTTTAGCGTATGTAAGTTTGCCATCTAATGGCCATGTGTTGCAAGAGAAAACAAACAAAGCCATAATACACACAGCAAGGTACAGAGGGATGACAGATTAGCATGATTTTAATCTAGCAGATATCGATGTTTCAGAGTAGGAAGTACAGCAGCTTTCATCACATATAATTGGTACCATTTTCTTTTTAAAGAATAGATGGTATAAAATATGCCAAGTATAAACAGTGTATTTGTTTCAGATTTCAACAGATTCAATTACAACATACAGGCCAAGAACAGCTGTACACTAAATCATACAGGTCAAACATGCTGGCTTAGACTCACAAAGATTAAAAAAAAAAGAGAGAGGAAAAAAAAGAGAGACAAATAATCCTTTGTGTAGCCTCTAATAAGATCTTTTCTATAACACATGAAATCAAAATTTCTCCTTTTATCTTACATGATGCTAATACTTGTAACTATAAATGCACTTAAAAAAGTATTGTTCAGTGTACCTCTGCCCCTCCTTCAGCAGCTCTATGTCTGGTGGTCTGCAAAAAGAAGACAAAGAATGAAGAGTTTTCTGCTAAATCAATGCTCTTGAAATACACATACACACAGAAGATACAGTTAGGGACCTCTAATGGTCTAAGGGACCTCTAATGATCTTCTAGTCCAACATCCTCTGGTCAAAGCACAGTAAGCTTAACAGTCACCCCTTGTTAAGATTTCTGATACCAACCAAGAACAGTTTGGGTCTGTAATCTTTGCATTTCCCCCCCTGCCCACAAGTAGCTGTAGACTGCTTTCAGATCACCCCTTCGTTTCTTCTTCATGAAGCTAATCATACTCATATCCTCATCTGGTCACAAGAATCCCTATAGTAAAAGTGGTTCTGTGCAGTTTATAAGAAAATGCTCCAAATTCACGCAAAAAATATGAATATTCAGGAGATCTTTTTTTAATTTGAATTTTTATTTGGTCAAAATTAGGCTATTACAGTTATACTGCTTTAGGAAAATTGAGTTCAAAAAACATCCAGAAGCTCGAAGAACTGTTACAAAACAAATTCTGATGGGTTTCTTTCCAAAATTCTACCTGCAGTTCATCTGCTTCAAGTAGTTATAAGGTAACAACATAATGCTATTTATCTTATCCAACACTGAATGTTAAAATCCTCACCTGCCTTATGAGTGAAAGAAAACCTGTTAAGCATGCACCAAATACAAGTCAATGCAATAAAACCTTAAACTCAGTCAGTATATATATAAAAAAACAATAGGTTTAAAAAATATGAAAGCTGCACCAGTCATATGAGTGAATTGAGTCTGGAAACTAAAGGTGATAACATAAAATTATTTAAATGATTAATTCCAAATACTTGCTCTTTAGAGTTTAAAATTGAAGTTTTTAGCTTTTTATTTCAAAAGAATTTCAGATATTCTCATGTGTAAACATACAATGTGTGCAAATGTAAGTGATTATGCAAACAGACATAACTAGCTGTGCACTACCTGTTTTTTGCAATTTTGTTTTGCTTGTTTATTTTGGAAAATACACCCAGCCCAGCATAAATAATTAAGTACGTCAGGCATATCAGAACTGTATGCTTTTAATGTTAACAATAAACACTTTCTTTAGAGAGAGCAAGTAACAATGCCACAATAATACTGGTAAGTTTATTTAAATATTTCACAAAGAAAACAGTTTTGTCTACCATATCAGGCTGTTCTAAACCACTACTCTTATTGATCAGGCATTTCACATGATTGATCGGATCTGTGAAACTGAGCTCAGATATATAATTTCAGCTTGGTTATTCTGTTGCAAACCAGGATACTATGAAAAGTAGCGTCTTGGAGAATGAAAAATGAATACTTTTACCTGAATGTTCTCTAGGCAAGTATTTAGTGTTGAATAGTGACACCCAGTGGCTCAATTAATTATTTGCCAGTCTATGTTTCTTGAACTAGTCAACGTATTAAAACATTAACCATATTACACTCTTCCAAAGTGTGTATTGCAGTAACAGCAGGAAATGGGCAATCTGAAATTATAGTTTTATGCAGGATAAAGAACCTCTTCATTTATTTCAGGTGTAAACCTTTGCAGTCTAACTTTAAGCCCAATGCAAGTGCTCTGCTATAATTAGGAAATCTTTTGTACCAAGATAAGATTAATTAATTCTTTACATTATATTATGCGACTTTTAAGAATCCAATCACAAGAAATTTTAAAGTTACCAGGACATCATTATTATTTATGACTAGCCTGCCCTCTAAACTAACACAGTCCTGTCTGTTGAGTAGTCATGAGCAGAACTGAGCCATGTCAATTACAGTAATCCATACTGCACCAGCGCTTCTGAAATTGACACCATACTCAGCTAACATGTTAACAGTCACCTTTGCTTCAGCCTAACCATTTGGATGTATTGCAACTAATTAATTACCATCACAACTTGGATAGAGAAAATAGCATCCTCAAAATGAACCACAAATATATAAGGTTATACTTACATTTCTTCTTCTCGCATCCATACTGGACTTTTGGAAATTTGAGCTTCAAAATATTTAGATGCTCTGTAGCAGAAGTTGCTGCAGAAGCACTGGAAACAAAGCAGTATGTAAAGTATGACTAAAGACATCTTTAATAAGAAAGGGACAAAATGAATTGTTTTTCATACCCGTGAAATACCAATTCATATTTCTTTTTCAGCTTATAATCAAGCTTCTAATTTACGTGAGAAACCAAACCTACAAAACAGGTCTATCCCCACAAATCACTTTCAGTTTTTTCTTTTTCTCCCCACCTCCCTGCTCCTTTTTGCACTTTCATTATCAGAAACAAGCCTGTGTTGGGTTCTACATAATCAAAAAAGTTCAAAGAACAGATCCAAACATGTTGGTTCTGAATCAAGCCACTATATGAATACTTTTACAAAATGCATTTCTCATGTAGAAACAATATTAAATACAGTATAGAAATAGCTTGTTACCATACCTTTCTTTCAGTAATATCATAAACTCTGTTAGTTTTTGTTGAAATTCTGTACTTCTGTTTTGGTACCTAAAACAATATACTTTCATCAGCAAGACTGTCACCTTTGTCATGACTTTACATAAAACTTGATTCTTAATGCACATATTTTAATATACTAACTGATTCTGTCATACAGCAATGATTGTCAACAGGTCAGATTTAATTTTTTACTTCAGAAGTCTTAAGCTGAAATGGAACAACAGGATATCTGGCCCATTACTTAACAGTATTTTTATCTATGTTTAATATTTTAACTTTAAAGTGAAAAAGAAAATGCAAGAATGTAAAAAACAATAGGAGGCTCTTATGTTAACAGCATTAATAAAATGCAACTTACATTTTCCAGTTTATTTTGACATATAGGATAACCACATAATTTGATGATAGACCGTTCATCAACAATGTCTTTATAATGAGATGGAGTAATACTTTTTCCCTGAAATTACAAGAAAACAGTTCAAGAACAGACAGTGGAAGGTCATTTTTCACACTCAAAATTTCTCATAAGCAAGTGAATACTTGATACTATTATAAAATGAAAGGTAAGTTTATTAAACAGCATTCAGAACCTCCAAAGTAAAATTGGTAACAAGGTAAATACTCAGAGGAAAAGAAAGACACGGATCCTTCTTATATATAGAAAAGCCTCATCATTTTGCCTCTAGTGTGGTACCTATTCTCACGATTTTCCTCTTTATATGTTATATACACCTATCTACCAGTGCATTTACAACTTTAACAGGAATAATCCTCATACCACCCCAGTGGTATTATAAAAATTGTGCTGCTAGTATGAACTGTGGGGTAAAGAGTACCGTTGTCTAAATTCACAGAGGACCTAACTTTTTATACTTCACCTCTGAGTCTAGAACCTGGGGGATATAAACAAAGGTAATAAAGTGAGGATTCATTAATACATATAGTCCTACAAAACTACAGCATATTTTCACTACAAAACCCCTGAAAATAAGGCAATCAGAGCTGACGAGAGAGAATAACCTTGTCTACTTTAAACTTCAGCAAATCACTCCAAGAACTTAAAAAATTGAACACTGAGATACAAAATAGTGTAAAAATTTGCAACACATACAGAATTCAGAAGGAACTCTTCTGTAATGTTCTCTTCCAAAAGCTGCTCAACAATATTCAGTGCTTTTTTCTCAAATTCAATCTTCTTTCTAGTAGCAGCTTCCAGGACTGCTTTCCTGTAACATAAAGGATATTGAACGACACAGAGTAGCTCCAGCTGTATCTTTACCAAGTATCAATTATATCACAGAATCACAGAATTGTAGGGGTTGGAAGGGACCTCAAAAGATTGGGGTCCAACCCCCCTGCCAAAGCAGGTTCCTCAAAGCAGGCTGCCCAGGTAAGCGTCCAGATGGGCCTTGAATATCTCCAGAGAAGGAGAATCCACAACCTCTCTAGGCAGCCTGTTCCAGTGCTCTGTCACCCTCACCGTGAAAAAGTTCTTTTGCATGTTGGTGCGGAACTTCCTGTGCTCAGTTTTGTGGCCATTACCCCTTGTCCTGTCCCCACAAACCACTGAGGAGAGGTTGGCTACATCCCTCTGTCTCCCACCCCTCAGATATTTGTACACATAGATAAGATCCCCTCTCAGTCTTCTCTTCTCCAGGCTGAACAGACCCAGGTCTCTCAGTCTCTCTTCATAGGAAAGATGCTCCAGGCCCCGTATCATCTTTGTGGCCCTCTGCTGCACTCTTTCCAGGAGATCCCTGTCTTTTTTGTACCAGGGAGCCCGGACCTGGACACAGTACTGCAGGTGGGGCCTGACCGGGGCAGAGCAGAGGGGGAGGATCACCTCCCTTGACCTGCTGGCCCTGCTCCTTTTAATGCATGCCAGGATGCCATTGGCCCTCTTGGCCACCAGGGCACACTGCTGGCTCATGATCAACCTGTAGTTTACCAGGACCCATATAGGTGTCTCCCATCTCCATCCAGTAGCACCTCCCACAGAGGCTGTCAGTGTACAATCATTCCACTTTCTTAACTGGTAGAGGTCTACGATATGCATTTGAAAGTCTTCTATGCAGTCAAATGATTTTTTAGGTAACTGCCCATGGAAAAAAAAAAAAATCTGCCATGGCCAAATCTTTCAGATTTGGTTTTTAAAGTGAATAAATAAGACTGGAAAGTATGCAAGGAAATTAAACAGGCAAAAATCAGGCACTACAGAAAAAGGAAATACAACTGTGGAGTTCAGATTCATAAACTTTTGGCATATTATACCATGTATATATGTTCAGAGTCTACTTTGGAAGCCCTAACTCAAAATTAGTAGAAAAATTTGTCCTTAATCTCTTTGCCTCACTTTTCCATGTGAAAATATAAGTGCTAATACACTGCCTCAACATACCATCTTTTACTGACTGTTGTGAAAACAATTCAGCAAACATTTAACATATTAACAAAAACCTTCAGGATAAGATCAACAATTCTGTTTTCAGAACAAGGTCTGAATTGAGAAGTAAAAGAAGAATTAAGCTACACGTTGAACAATGAAATTAAAGCACGATAAAGGTATCTTCTAGGTATGCTTCAGTCACATACTGAATAAACGAAGAAAAAAAAAAAAAAAAGGAACAATACCACTCACTACTGTGATAGCATCCCACTGTCGTCCCTTTTACCTTGAGTAGAGAAATGCATGTGTGTTTTTTCTTCTAAATGTTTGGATGAGATATCTTTACAGTAACTACTGTGGAAACGTAGTTGAAAGACGCATAGCGTTGTCCCGAACAAGTCTGCCTGAAGGGGGTACTGGTTATCTCTTACGGTACTCTAAGAAAGCCAAAAAAAAAACCAAAACCAACATGCCAGGCAAAGAATACAGTTGCAAAATGAAGCAAAACAACATGATGACCACGTGTTGTTAGTCAGAAATTATACCTCTGAGCGACGTCTTCATTTTCCGGAGCAGCTGAACGTTTATTTCCTAGAAATCAAAAATATGGAAATCTGTGAGTTTATTTTCTTCCTTCATCAACAGAAAATATCGGAGCCGCGGCTCCCCGACCAGTCGAACGGCCGGGGGCGGGCTCCCGGCGCTGCAGCCCCCCGGAGCCTGAGGGGGCAGACGCAGCGCCCAGGGCCCGGCCCCACACCCGCCGCCCGCCCGCTCCAGCCCCACTGCGTTGGCGGTAGCGTCCCCGCACCGCCGGCCGCCCGGCCGCTCCTCACCCCCTTCGGTACAGCGAGTTGGGCGAGCCCGTTGGGCCGGCCTGAGGGCACAATGGAGAGCCCACAGCGCGGGGAGGGGGAGAAGCGGCGCTAGGAACTTACCTGCGCGCCGCCGGCCGGGCTTCCCCTTGGGGCTGCTCTGCGGCCTCCTGGCCGCCATCGTGGTGGTGGTGGCTGCCGGCTGCTGGCTCCCTCCCCCTGACCTCTTACCGGAGGCGGAGCCGTCTCGGTGCGGCCCAGCCCGGCGGGAGGCGGCAGAGCGGCGACGGCTGAGGGGTGCACGCCGCCGGCTGCGGGCTGGGGCGCTGCGAGGGGAGTCCGGCTCCGCCGGCGGGGCGAGGGGTGAGGAAGAGGAGCCGGGGGCTCTGATCCAGCCGTGTGCGAGAGGCTCGTTAGCAGCCCTCGGGATCGGCCTGCGTGTGGTACCTGCCTGGGGAGGGGGCTGAGGGAGGGAGCTTCCTGAGGGTTAAAAGCAGATTTTATTTTATTTTATTTTATTTTTTTTTTTCCTCGTTATTTAGATGCTGTACGTATGCCGCGGGAACCAGTGAAAAGATATAGTTAGAAACTGGATTAAGTATTAAGGCCTGAGACCGTCTGCGAGGTTAACTGGCAAATCCCTGCCAGGGCATATTTCAAGGCTGTAAGTACACTGTAAAATTTCTGAGGGCTGAAAACCCCAAAATATGAGCGTTTAAAGTACATTTAAATTGTTTTGGGCATCTTAGTGATGCTCAAGTGGTACAATGTGCGTTAATAAAGTACATGATAATCACAAAATCAGAAAGATCAGGTTTGAAACATTGCTAGATTGCAGTGAAGTTAAAGTGTTAAATTAGGCAGTTGAGAATAGAAAGTTACGTGATCTTTGAGTACTAAAATTCGCACATGTGCTTTTTAAGCTATTGTGAGTTGACTTTTTTTTATAAATGTCCAAATAGCTTAGTTATCTAGATGCTGTGTTAGGTAGCTGAGGTCAAACTTAGGAGGAAAAATGGAGGATGTTACATTGAAATATCTGTGTAAATATGAATCTTGGGTGCTTGGATGAATAGTTTGCCAATTATTGAAGTGCAGAGGTAATTGACAGCCACAGTGATTATATAACCAGGTTTAGGCACGTGGAACTGCTCAAAACTATAAAGATTACAACGGCTGCTCTGATACATCACGCAATAATTGAGCTTGATTTTATGTGTAACTCATGGTAACTTTACTGAAATGTTTACTTGGTTTTCAGCAAGGAAATTTTAATTGCATCTAGAGGTAAAAGGACACTGAACAACCAACCTAGACACCAACAGGAAAGAATTGATACTGCAGTCCTGATTGGACTAAAACACTGTTGACACAAACTGGCACAGAGGCTGGATCAGCTGTGCACGTCCTGGGCATCTGGTTAGAGTGTTCTAGTCAGAGCTGAGCAGAGAGCTTCTCTGGTGAAGATATGCATAGAAAATGTAGTGTATCATGGGAGTCCAGGGTTGGTATGCAGCTACCCCAGGCTGTATTAGTTGCAGTTTTCAGTGTCTGTGTCATAGCTAACGCCTCCTGACTTCCTAAGATGATCCTGATGGCACTCAGAAATTGCTTACCTGTATATAGAATGCAGGTTATTTTCTATGTAATCCAGCAAATATGGGGAGTAGAATAACACAGTATACATCTCTTAAAAATATATTTTTGCCTTTTTTTTTAATCATGTAATCTTCATAAGATCTATTCATGTGGATTGTTCTCATTTCGCTACTTGGCATTTTTTTTGATAATGTGATTATTTTTCAGTCTCTATGTTTACTTCATGTGTTTTAATACTGCACTCCTTAACTTATAATAGTTTTCAATGCCAGAAGAACAAAGTCAAACTACAATGGCAGTTGATGAACTTCAAGCCATAATACAAAGATGCGTAAGTACTTTTCTCTTCATAAACGTGACAAATGTAAGCAGTTCAAGTTTTTCTTTATGACTGCAAAACACAAGACATTCATTAGCAGATCTCCTCACTGGGCAGCTAGGTTTAGCCTCCGTGTTTCACTGACTTCTGCGTGGTGCTTATCCTAAGTTCTGCCTCCCAAAGAAAGAGAGGTTTTTATTTCTCTCAGTGGTACCTGTCTAAGGGAACAAATCACCGACAGACTGTTGTAGAAAATACATCTTCCATATATTGTGCTGTAGTTTAGGGTTAGAAAATGCTACTGAAATACTGCTTTGTCTTCTGTGGTAGCTCTTGGTAACTTCTTTTAATATGTAAAGGACGTTAGTAAGAAATGATAAGTTACAGTGACAGTACATCTAATTTTGAAATGAAAACTTGGATTTACCTATTTGTGATTTGATTTTTATAAATATGGAGCTAAGCATGTATATTTTCTTTCTAGCAAATTCTGGAAGAATCTGATTTTAGAGGAGAAGATTTTAATCTGTTTCAGGTAGCAGGTCAGAAATGTTTAGAAGATGGATATGCTGCCCAGTTGTTAGAAGTAATTCAAAATGAGAAAAATAAGGTGAGTTGAAGTTTGCACTATATATTAGTTGTACATTAAGCACACTTAAATAGATAAAACTATTAAAAAGGGAAAGCTACTTTCACTGTGGAGCAAGTGTGTGCATATTAACAGTTAATCAGTTGCTGTCTGTTAAGTGCACGTTCTTGTGCAACTTCAGGTAGTTTACAGAAGTCAAGTCATGGTCATTTAAGAAAACCATTAATAACTACTTTCTAGTGAGTTTAGGAAATAGAAAAGAGATGTTGAAAACACAGCTAAGAGAAAGTGCCCTTGGCCCTCTGTTGCAGGACAGAATTTCAAATGAGGCACTGAATGGCATTTCTTCATGGCCGCTTTAGGTTTGTGGCCAAGACAGGGTTGATAACACACTGGTGTCACAGCTGTTACTGAACAGCGCATGCACAGCGTCAAGGCCTTTTCTACTTCTCACTCTGCCCCCTCGGCAAACAGACTGGGAGGTTGCAAGAGGTTGGAAGGGGATGCAGCTGGGACAGCTGACCCTATTTGATCAAAGAGAGATTCCATACCAGGTAATATCATGCTTGCCAGTTGAAATGGGGATAGTCTTCCCAAGGTAGCTGTTGCTCAGAGACTGGCTGGGCAGTGGTCTGCTGATGGGAGTCAGTGAGTGATTGCCTTTGTATCGCTTGCTTTTTTTCCTCTTTTTTCCCTTCACTTATTAAATTGTCTTTGTCGTGACCCATGAGTTTTTCTCTGTTTTGCACTGTTTCTCTTCCCCATCTTGATGTGGGTGGAGAATGAGCAGCTGACTGGTGGGTGCTGATTTTCTGGCCAGAGTCAAACCACCACAGATGGATACAATAATATGGGTCAAAACTGTAAGAGCTGACTAAGCTGATGCTAACATGCTAAGCTCTACACAAACAGGAAGTTCAGGAAGAAAGTGAAGGATGGAATTTTTGCCCAGTGTTACAGGGAGTCCCCATCTAGTCACAAATTTTGTGAGTTTGATGTAACAATTGAAAATCCTGATCCCCTCACTTTAAACGTATTTTTTCTAAACTTTCTCTGCTTTGCTTAATCCAGCAAAATCCCTCTACCTACTAGGTTTGACCTGTTTGACATTTATTGCCATGTAAATTCTTGGAACTATACACATGTTAGAAATAATGCATTAAAGAAAGCTAGACAAAATATGAATCTATATTGATAGGTATGGGGAGAGAATACGATGTATGTCAAGTACAAAACTTTATAGTAATAGCTGTTATATTTTCAATAACATTATTATGGTACCAGTTGCAACCAGGACATTGATCTGTTGTCTTTTTTTGACCTTCATATATACAATTTTGCTGTGTTTAGAAGATGTCAGGTTTTCGTTTATTCTCTGAAAATCTGTTTTGTAGGTTATCATCAAGAATATGGGTTGGAATCTCATTTCTCCTCTTGTTAGGTGCATTTTAGCATATAAACAAGAAGATGATAAGCGAGAACACTGCCTGAAGATACTAGATCAGTTGGTACAGGTATGGCTTTGAAATACATAGTTATAATAAAATAATTGTAGGGAAGGGGAAGGGAGATGTCCTTTTCTCCTTCTGATTTCCAAAAAACAGGGTATGAATACTTCTGTGTTCCTCTACCCATTCCGCATAACTTTTAAACTCACAGGCCAGTTTTACCTGAAGTAGACAAAGGATTAGCATTCTCAGAGGTTCAACCTTTTAACAAATTTGGAGAATTTATTAACTAGACAAAGCATAGCGACAGAGAATTATTCAGCAAAAAGTAGCTAGGCATCATCTGATACAAAGTTTTCAATGGCCAGCTTCTGCAGTCAGTGTAGCCACAGCAATGCTACCTCTTGTCTTCATCAGTTACAGTATGACAGTGAGTGTCTGCTGATTCTGAGGGAGTAACAGGGAAATAAAATTTATTCTGTAGGAAATCGTTCACCTACTTAGAGAACAACTTGCAAATTGAGTGACATTCACACTGAAGTTTTTATTTTCTCTCTGCTCCTACAGAATTTCTTCCTATGGTACTGTGAGGTGTTTATAGAACATAGAAATCAAGTTTTGTGCCATTGGATTTGCTATGTTTTCAGCTTACATAAAAGTGTACTTACATATACATGTTACAGAAGACATTAACTGTAGGGAAGTACTTATTGTTTCATATTTATTTCCTTAAAGATTATTTTGGATGTTCTGATCTGCTTTCTTAATGTTCAGGGACCTCTGTATTGCAGTTTGGGGTGTGTGTGTTTTTTTTTCTTCTTTTCTTTTTAATATTTTATGACCATAGTGGTTAAAACATGTATGTTGTTCTTCTCGTACAGCTATGCAATCCAAAGGAACTTTTTTTGGGTTTACTTGAGCAGATAGAGCAGACGTCGGGAGAGCAAGTGTGCCCAACTGTCATGCTGCTACTTCAGCCTTTGCAGACAGGTAACATTCACTTGCTCATGTAGTTTCTGAAGAAAAAAAATCTTGTTTATCAAATTAGTTTAACTTTTGCTAGAATAGTTTCAGAATATTGCTGTCCTGATAGTCTTTACAGTCTTTTTATATTTTGCAAAATATAAATGGGGATATTTTCAGTATTAACTTTTAAAACATCGATTTCCATATTATCATGGTATAAAACTTATATTTGTAATTGAAGCAGTTGAAATGTTTGAGCTGAAAGATACATTCTTCTGCTTTGCATAAAAAGATGAAAAGCATTGGTTTTGGATACCAACTATATAGGTAATATGACTGTGCTACAGAGAAAGGAAGAATGTGTGGAAATGTGGGACTGCTTTATTGTGTCGTTCTCAGCTATATGGTCCTGTTAACTACAGTGTCTTAGACTAGCTGGTGATATTGTTTAGTCTTGCTGTACTTAGTCATATGAGTTCAGGTATTAGTCTCTTTCCTCCCCTGAAACGAAAGGCTTTGTTATGCAGTCACATTATTTTTCTTCACACTTTCTTCCTGCAAATAATAATGTCTCAAAATGTTCTCTTTGTTTCAGTGCTTTTGAAACTTCAGAACAAGAAGGCCTACTCAGTGGGCTTATCTTTGGCTATGATTATGAATCAGCTTACTCTCTTGCCTGTGCCTTATACAAAACAACAAATACAGGAAGATAAACTTGGTCTCTGCCAATGCTGTAATGCAGTGGTGGACTTTGCTAAACCTTTTGTGGATGAAGTTGTTAAAAACATGGAAAAGTCATCAGAATACAATGACATGGAGCTGAAAGAAGAATTATTAAAGTTGTGAGCATTTTTTGCCAAATCATTGTATTTTATAAAGTAACAAAATGAACAGTAGGCATTTATTGCATAGGCAGTAAATAAATAATCTTATTAGTGTTTTTATAATGCTGTCAGCATATAAACCAACGCTGTATTTCAAAAATGAAAAAAATAAATAATCCTTTACATTTTTATGAAGTGAGAGAAGAAAGGCAAAAATCATTTTTTTAGTACAAGGAAATGGTAATGAAATGTTAGTCTCTGTGATACAGAGCTAATTTGGTGGCCCTGTGCTTCTGCTCAAAGGTAAAACTGAGGATAATCATATTTTGGAGGCTAATTCTAAGGAATGCTTCTCTGAGAGACATTCTTGTTTTCATTCTTGGAATATTGGGAATAGCAGCAGCTAATATGAGTGTAGACTTTGCTGTTGGTCATTAATGACATTAGTATAGTCTCTATTTGTGACCGTATTGGTGATTTTATATTTCACTGCGTCTTATTTCAGCTGTATGAAAAGCCTGAAATTCCCATTATTGACTGCTCAGCTTGAACAGCTTGAAGGCATTGAAGAACATCCCTTCAGGCATTTTGCAACTGAAATTATAGTAAGTGTAGTCAAAATGAATTACAGTGTTTGCAAAAGCAGTGTTATGGTTCAGAATTCCCAATAATTAGTTGTGGAGCTCATTTTGCTTCTGTTGTTGGTGTGATGGCTTACCAGGTCCTGTAAGATAATGCAGGTAGATAAAGGTTTAGAATAGTTAAAGGTTCCATCCTTAGAAGTTATAAATCTTGCAGACACAGTTTTGCTCCTTGATAAGCCAGTTTGGACTGTTCTCTGAATCAGCAGTTGCTACTTTGTTGTAACCGATTCTTTTTCTTAGTGATGTATTATTTTTAAGCTTTTGAAATATCTAAAAGATTATTTTTGTTGCAGTATTAGATGAAGGTAAAAATCCAAGTATTAATGCAAGTTTTGCACACAGAGAAATCTCTACTGTGCCTAAAGTGCAGTGCCAGCTGCCTGTTAAGAAATGTAAGTGGATCCTTGACTGCTGCTGATGCTGTAGCTGGAAATTCAGTGTGAACATGCCCACTCCATGCTACCAATGCTGTTACTCTGGTTTTGAATGTTTTGCATAGCATCTGTGTTTTATTAGAGCAGGATTAAGTTGTTTCAATAGCTATGGATACACTTGTTTCTCATCTTAACTCTATTACTTCATGGAGTTGACATGAAGTTTGAGCTTTGGAATTTATTCTACCTTGTTATCTTTGGTTAGAGGAGGAAAACTCACAAGTCAAATACAGAAGAGAAAAAAATTGAAGAACGCATGGAGGGAAATGGAAGTTTTAGAAAAGGTAGAGTAGGAGGGGTGAAGCGGGCTGAGGAACTGAGGAAATACAACTACCTGAGGAAGAAGGCTGAAACTGGTTGTGAACTACAAACCAGGGAGTTAGAAAAGAGGCAGCTTTTTATATGGGGAGTAACTAGTCCTGGAAAAGTGGAGAGACGGGGTCAGGTTGTCATTTTGTGGGGAGGGAAGGGCATGAGAAGGTATGATAGATCTCAAAAGACTGGGAGCCAGCTGGGATGAGGAAAGCATGTATAAATATATGTATTTGTTTGCATGCACACAAAGCAAGTCTGGAAGTTGCCATGTGATACAATTGTTTCTTCTCCAATTTGTTTTTAAAAATAAAAATTAATGCACGCAAAATTTTATTAAGATTGTAAAGTGAAGCACGCTAAGCTGTTAGCAAAACTTCTGGTTGTTTTCCACCATAACTGAGTTTTCTATTGTGATCACATCAACTTTTTTCCACAGCAAGTCTCGGTCACCATAGGATAGAACTGCTATGGGGATCAGTCAGGGTTGTGCAATGCAAGAGAATCCGTGTGTGAGATCTTTGCTTCTTTTACTGTAGAACTTTTAAGATGTGCAGTGATAGAGGCAGGGATTACCAGAAGATCATCTAATGGTTAAGGTAGTTGAACTCTACTCTGAAAAATGGTCTTTTATCCCTACCTGTCCTATTGGGCACAGACTGAAACCATGTTTATTACACTAATTATGAATGACCTTTGCTTCATTTTCTCAAGAAATTTAATTCTGACGTTTGTGGAATTGCGTAGTGAGAGCTGCAGCTAAGATCAGTAATGACATACTTTGATTATATGATGTTTTGTATAATCCTGATTCTCTAAAACGTCAGATCCTGGATGTTTGGTTTGGACAACCCTGGAAGAATGAGTTAACCCTGATCTCTCTGCTTCTTCATAATCCGTACAGTAAGAATTACAAAAATGTGTGGAAAAAACACTTAATATTTGTAAAGTACTCAGGTGTCATTGTGTTGTGAATTGCTGGAAAGAAAGGCCATACAAAATGATTCTAACTTTAAAACAGGGCTTGCCTTTAGCAGATAAACATTGCATTGCGTAAGACCAGTGATCAAAACGCAGAATACTAAGTGAATGTTCAGTGAAAAACACACGGGTCCTCTGGCATAATGTGATTATGAAGCTATCATTCATAGCTCTTGTGGATAAGGGAGCCAAATTGGGTTTTGCAGGGTGACTTTAATTTTGTCTTTTGCTAACTTTTGAGTGCTTGACTTTGCTATCTTAGTAACATTCTTCTGACAACAGTTATTTTTCCTGGAAGGCTTTTTTGTGTATGTATGTATCTTAAATATTCACAAAATATTTCTAGTAACTTATACATTGCCTCATAAGAGATTTTACTGCAAATACAACTTAAGCTTTTAAAAGTATTTGGTATGCAGTTTTCTAAAGGCAGCTGAATGAAATCTAACTTTCTTGTTTAGGATATTTTGCAGGGTATAAGAGAATTGATACCACTCGTATTTTTACATCATAAAGGCAGAAGATCATACTGGGAGAATCAGGAGTTTGAGGACATAGAGCAAAAGAATTCTGCAGATTCTTCGGCATGTCTGTCATATCTGATGTTTGTTCAGCATTTCGGTATCAATTGCTTTCCAATGGTATTTAGGTAAGAGCTATTCTTAGTGAGGACGTACTGTAAGTTTGTAATTTGAAGTTTGTTTCTGAGCAGAAGAAAACATTTTATTTTGAATAGTTTTAATGAAAGCTGTGGTTTTCCCTAGTATTTATTTTTTGCTAACATTTATCATTTATGTAGCTTAAGAACATACTTCAGTCTTTCAGATTACTTTATTGCTGCTTAATTGTAGATGAGCTGACCTTTTAAAGAAACTGATAGGATTTGTCTCGTTCTGAAAATGAACGTATATTAAAATTTCAATTATAAATTTATAGGCAGATGTCAACTGCAAATTATGAACAGAAATTTGATTTATTGCTTTGTGTCTATTTCAAAATTATACATTTTGTAAAGATAATTTTGTAGATTTTTCAAAAGAGACTAAACCAGCCAAATACATTAACTGTAACAATGTATGTCTTTATGCAGTTTAATATAAACCTAACTTTCTCTTCTAGTCCATCATACCTCCTGCAATGCAATATGACACATATTGAAGTGCTGCTGAAAAGGTAGGTTATGTGATATTAGGATTTCTAGATAATGTGTGTCAGGTGTTTGTCCTATGGTTTATTTCTGATCTTTTATAGTAATTCATATAAATGAAAAACAAATAAATTCGGAGGAGGTTTTTAAAGCTCAAGGTTAAAATGGCAAGCTCCATGATAAGATAGCGTTCTCTTTTTCTAAGAGTTATAAAAAGTTGCCTAAAGCATTCATTTATTGTTTTTAGAAACTTTATTCTGAAAATGCAACATTAAGGCCATTTATACCCATGAAGAATATTTAGAATGTATATTTATTTGTAACTCTGTAACAGTTTACTACTAACAGAGACTATAATGATAGTACTTATTTGAATGTATTCTGGTATGATACACAATCTAATTAGAAGTTATGCTTTCTAGAGGAAACCAGACTTTCAGCATATTGTGTTTATTTTGTCTTCCATAAGAAGCAGTGTTGACCTAACAATTTCTACCATTGCTGTAGAAGGGAAGTTTCTCATTATCACTGCTTATCACTTTGTGGTAAAATTTTAGACAAAATTTCTTGGCCTCTTCCAAGGCCAAGACAATTCTTAGGATTTGTCATGTTTTTCTTTGGCTTGCAGGATTATGCATGTGAAATCATCTGTGAAACTTCATTTTATTTGTTGATTAATACCTGTGGGATATGAGCTACTGCCTTTGAGCATTTACAGATAATTGAGAGGGCGAAAAAGTTGACCCTAAAGAGAAGAGTCCAGTTTGCAACTCTTTATCAGTCAATATATTCTGAAAATCTTTGAGAGGAGTTATGAAGGTATCTTATTTGGAAAGCAGAATGAAAATTTTTGAGGGCCAAGTTTCTTTTTGACATTTGTTCTACAATTTCATCTGAAACTTCAGCAGCATCTCTTTAATTTACAACAATTTTAATGTCTTTTTCTTTCTAGAACAGAAGAATCTGTGTTATCTAAAGGACTTGTAAGTTTATTTTTCGTTTAATCAAATTTTCATTATTATAATGCTTACTCTTTCTGATTTGAGAAACAGTAAAACTTCAGCTTCCCTTTCTTAGAAAGGTGTACAAATAATAGTTCAGATAATATTTTCTTCAGTCTTACAAACGTTTAAATTTATTGAACGTTACACACATGCATATACCTTTAAATTACCATTACCACTTAAATTTGTAGCTCCTAGGAGCTTTGGATATGCAAAAGAGCATTTATGGTAAAGGCGGTTGTAGCCATGAAATGTGAAAAATAAATTAATGTCTTGTGTATGTGCAAGGTGTTGGTAGTTGGTTTTTGTTTATTTGTTTGCCTCTTTTTTTTTTCTCACCCACAGGATCTGTTTGAGAGTTGTATATTGAGGATGGAAGATAATAGCCTTCTCCATCAGTATTTAGAATTCAGAGATTTTATTAACGTGCCTCAGGTAATAAGCAATGTACAGAAGTCTCTGTAGTTGATTATAAATTATACCTAGCAGTTTTCTATGTGTTTGAGAGGGAATATATTACTGAACCTCTATAGAATTGTGTTGTCAAATTGAAACCTGTAGTGTCATGCTATATAGAATTGTCTTCTATGTGCAGCAGCATGAAGTTACTGTGACAACTAAAATACACTAAGTGTATGTACATGCCACCGAGGCAGCTGGGCACTGATCTTAGCTGAAAGAGCTCTTGCTAATTTTTGCTGTTTCCTTGGAAGTGTGTTGCTTGATCGCATTCTTATTTGGACACAGTTGTTAGTGGGCTGAGGTTTTTTGTTGTTGTTTTTGGTCATTTGTTTGGTTTGTTTGTTACTACCCTGAATAGATTTTATTCAGTGTGAGGTAGTCTAATAATCTGCATGTAATTACAATTTATGTTTTTTTTTGTCCAACTGCAGGATCTGGTGAAAGTTATGACCCTTTGTCCCATAGAGCATCTGGTATGCAATAAAACACACAAAATGAATTATGTGATTTTTTTTTAATTAGAAAATTATCAGATAATTTTTTATTATTATTTTTAGAGAAAGAAGAGTTTAAATGTGTTGCAGTTGTTCATAGACAAATTTGATGCAGAAGGAAAGTACACATTATTCAGGTATGCATTCAAATGAGTGTAGATTGTGTAATATAAGCCTTGTTGCAACTTAATTGCTTAGAAACTTAGTCAGAAATCATTTTTATCTATCTGGTAAGCCACAATAGTTTCACTATGTTAAATTGTGGATAAATAATGAATTTCAGTTGCCTTTCATAAAATAATCTGTCTTATGTAAGCCAGTGTTTAAAGGCTGGATATTTTCTTTTTCTGAGGAGGAAGTACCACGTAGTGAATAAGGCCATAATATCATCCAAGTCTTGAGCTAACTCTATAGGCAGCTTTTAAATAATAATATCTTTATTTTTGTTTGAAGGTGTTTACTGAAGACAAGCAACCACAGTGGTGTAGAGGGATACGTTATTCAAAAAATAAAAGATCAGATTCACTTATCATTAACGGTAAGCCTATTGCCTTTAAAAAAAACAAATTGTCATCTCAGATGTTGAGCAAATATGTATAACTTAAAATTTGAGCGATGCATTTAAAACAAAAACAAAAAATACAAAAATTGAAAAGAAACATAAGATTGTTTCAATACAACATTGAAAAGAAACATAAGATTAGGAAATAATTAAAAATACTGATTTGGCTTTTTTCTGTGTATGTATTTTTACATTATAATTTTACATATGTGCAGTTTTAATTACACAATTTTACAGTATATTACAGGTTATTACTACCTTCTCTGTGCTTGTAAAACATAGTCCTTAAGGGGGAACTGCTTCGTATTTTTTTTTTTATTCTCGCATTTCCTGAATATAATTCAAATACTACAGTCTAGACTATTGATTTTTCTCTTGGGTTTTATTATGACAGTCAGCATTATGAGTGCTTCACAAATGTTATATTCATCAGAAAGGGTTGAGCCAGATCAAAACCATTTAAATCTCATATTTCATAATAATTTATACCAGGAAAACTTAATAAATAAATGATTATCTTTTTTTTTTTCTTTCTTTCTTTTTTTCTTTTCCTGTTTCTTCCCCTTTCAACTTCTTAAGGCCTTTTTCAAAGCAGATTTCATCTTCAAGGTCTTCATTTTGTCAAATAGAACAACATAGTAAACTTGCACATATTTCATGCTAGCGTTTATGAAGTGTAACACGATTATAATATAGTACTAAGGGTACAACTCTGTTAGAGAACAGTGAATTAGTATTTATTAGGTTATAGTCTGTCCTGTATATGGAATCGTCAGGGGGTGAAGAAATTAATACTATGAAAATTCTCCCAAAAGAAGCTTGCACTAAAATTGAATAGGGAAAATACATTCTGAAAATTCTTTACTACTGAATTTGTTGACTATACAGCTTCAGAATTCTGTCAATTCAGAACTTCGATGTAGAGCAAGCTGTCTAAAAGTCTCATACTTTTAGAATTTTATCATATGGATTTGAATATTCTATTTTTGTTGCAAAGAATTCTGCTATAGACATCATAAAATAAGTGGATAACATTTTTACTGCCCACGTAGTCTTTGTCTTTTTAGGTTTATCATCTGATCTAACTTAACACTGACAGGTAACCCTCTTGTCTCATCTAATATACAGACAGAGAGGATTATGAAAAGACTAACTTATATACTTTGATCACATGTAGTAATTAGAAAATATTTCCTCCAGCATTTGATTTGTGTATCTATTAGCTATCTGTTTTCCCCAAATTATTCTTGTTAATCATAGAATACCCTGAGTTGGAAGGGACCCACAAGGATCATTGAGTCCAGCTCCTGGCTCCACACAGGACCACCCAAAAAAAACGTATTTCTGAGGGCGAAGTCCAAATACTTCTTGAACTCCACCAGGCTTGGTGCTTCCCTGGGGAGCCTGTTGCAGTGTCCAACCACTCTCAGTGAAGAGCCTTTCCCTAACACCCAGCCTGACCCTCCCCTGTCCCTGCTCCATGCCATTCCCTCGGGTCCTATTGCTGTCCCCAGAGAGCAGAGCTCCTGCCTCTCTTCTCCCCTCGTGAAGAAGCTGCAGGTCGCCATGAGACCCCCCCTCATCCTCCTCTGCTCTGGGCTGAAGAAACTGAGTGACCTCAGCTGCTCCTCATATGTCTTCCCTTTTAGACCCTTTGCTATTATATTATTTATGTTAAATTACTTAAGATTTATTTATCTTTATTTAAGATTTAAATTTTTTACTCAGATAAACTTTCTGTATCATTTTTCAGAAGGCACACGACAACGTCTGGTTTACAGGACATTACCTGATCTCCCTTCTAGATTTAGTGCTTTTCCTTCCTGAAGGCGCTGAGACAGATCTTCTCCAAAACTCAGATAGGTGAGTTGTAGTTACAATTAGAGGCTTTTCTCGTTTTTGTTTGTTTGTTTGTTTGTTTTTAATTGCTTAAAAAAAAAGTCAAGCTACCTTATTACACAATGAAGTGACAAAATCAATGTATTTTAGATTTTTTTTGAAACAGGGGTGCAAATGATAATTTATTTAAAACATCATTTTAACTAACTGTGCATAGAATAATGTTACAGTGCTATTATATTGGTGTTAACAATAAGGAATGAATTCTTCCTGCATTCCTCAAGAATATAAGGCCTTAGGTCAGACTACAGAGCTAATTGGTAAAGCATTATTCCTTCAGGAATGTGTGGTTTGTCATTTTTCTGCGGAAACAGAAGAATAACTTCAGCAATTGGCAGAACAGAAAAAATGTGGTGTGTTGCCTTACAAGATACAAGGGTATAATAATGATCTGATGTAACTTACAGCACACAGCCTTGTCAAGGCTCTTGCACAGGTTGCTGCTGGGAGCCCTGTATGTCATGAGTTTCCGCTCAGATACAGAGGTATCTCAACAATACTTGCATTAAATAAATAATATAAAAATAATTGGAAATGTCTCTGAAAATCTCCTGTACAGGACAAGTCTCTTCCTATGTGATGAATAAAAATTGAGCTTGTAAATCCCCAGGATGATGATGTCCAGATGGACACACAACTGTGTAAAAACCCAGATGTAAAATCTGTACTTGGAGACAGTGCTACAGCTTATCTGGAAAAAGCAATAAATATTTTTTTTTTGCTAAAAGAAAAGTAGAGTAAAACAAAAGCAAAATACACATTTAAAAAGCATACAAAAGTAAAAAAATCAATACAGTAAAAAAAGAAAACTGCTAGACGAGTTTCAAATCAACTGCGGATCTCACTGGTGATATATATTAGAAATTCTGTAATATAGTTCTCTCCCTTCAGAAAACTCTTTTCCTCGCAATCACTGACCTTGTCTAATCTGCTGCTGGTTTTAATCTTACTTGTAAAGCGTCAGCTTCTGTTGTAACAGGGGAGTCACTGCGCACTGGTGCTCTTGATTAAGCTATATTACTCAACAGAGAAGTGGTTTCATTTTATACGAAGGGATATTTTTAGGATGCCTAGTTAATAGGCAATTTAAGTTATCACCCCTGTAATAAATATCTGCACTTTAAATGATCAGTAGTGTTTCTCATTCACAGGATTATGGCATCACTAAATCTTCTGAGATACTTAGTCATTAAGGATTGTGAAAGTGACACCCAAGTAAGTAGTAACTGATTTGAAACGGATTGATTTCTGATTAGCAGAGGACTGAGAGTTTCCTCAAGTCAAAACCATGGTTTTTGCATTTTTCTCCAAAATGGTCAGCAACCCAGAAGTGATATTTTACTTGGCTGTATTTAGAGATGCATGATGTGTTATTTTATCCTGATGAAATTTGGTTGCATTTATATTTAACTGTTACCATAAACAAGCTAACCCTTTTACTCTGCCTAATGAGTTCTGGTCACTGTCCATAATTTTAGAGTATGTCACCATAAAATAACATCCCTATCAAGTATTCCCAAAAAAAAAAAAAAAAAAAAAAAAGACATTAGTCTTGATTATTTATTCACTGATAAGCCCCCCAAGTGAATATCTTAATAATGGATTTCTTTACAAGCCTTTGCAATTCAAAAGATCCCATTTATTCATTTTAGGTAAAATATCTTTGTGCAACATGCTTAAAGTTATTAGCATTAAGATTTCTCAGAAAATATTTAATAATCACATTTAAATAGTTTTTACTTGTGCAAAGACGTATTCTGTATTTACGCACGATAGGTACATATTAATATCTTCTCTGGGTATTAACATAGAAAAAGGTTTTGTCTGTGAGATCCATCTTCTGAAGTAATGAAAGGAATTGATAGGCCTGTCCAGGTTTCTGTTCCATTGCTTTATCAGATATAGCCTGTTTGATGCAGAAAGGCAACTTGCCAGGCTAAACTGCCCACCGGTACAGTTTACCTATATATTTATTATACCTATATCTTTTTACCTTCATTTCTTCTGTGTGTGGATGTTTGAATGTAGATATTTAGGAAAACTCTGTATATACTTTGCAGTATAAATGCATATCCATATAATGTTATGCTGCTTCGCTTTTAACTGGGATTTTATTACTTTGTAATACCTGCATCTTTCTTCTCTGTTTCATTTAGCTCTTTTCTGTCTGAAGCAGTCAGCGATATCTGTCAGTGGTAAATCAGTGCTAACTGTTTGTTATTCAAGTGCTGTGTGGCTTTTCAAGGTAGTATATTAGGATGGATCTGGGTCTTGTGTGCGTAGTCACTCCTGTTCATCTGCAGATGAGGGACTGGGTAGTCAGAAATTTTGTTTTAATTTTCACAGCTGGGTTGATATTCAGACTTTATATTCCTGCAGATGATTTGTAAGTGCTCTGACTTTCATTGTGTCACTACAGCATTGAAGAGCCAGTGTAATTATATGGGTTTAGTTTTCTGATTACATTCTGTTACCAAATGACTACTTACTCTAATAATAATTGCAACTTCTCTTGACTCCTTTCAAATCATTATTTTCCAATGTTCCTCTAACTTATGCAATTCAGTAGGCTTTTATCTGCTATATCTTGCAGCATATCACCTATCCCCTTAGTACTAAACATTTTGATTTCCTGTTAAAATACTTCTTAAAATTAGTGGTAGTGTAAAGATAAATTACTTTTCAGTTTTAAAGTACTGTAAATCCTTTCCTGCCTTCAGTAAGCACTATCATGGCCAGACAAATATTCCAACCAGCAGATAAGTATACTAAGATATTTTGTTGTTTATCACCCAGTTCCTCTACTTTCTTTATGGTTTGGAGTAATTGACTTTGGCATCTCTTTTTCTGCTTTTAAAATACAGAAAAAAAATCTGATCCACTTTTAGAGCACTTGTGGGTTCTATGAATACCAGCTTCTTAAGTGCCTAATGATGTTATTTAAATAGAATAATAATATCATGATGGGTAGTGATTACTAAAACAGTTATGAAAACGAATTGTAAAAATAGCTTTCAATTGGTGCATTTCTAATTTATTATTTAATTAGTTGGCATTGATAGACTGTTTCTCAGATTTATGGTGTAATTTCAATTTAAGTACTCATTATGGCCTACTCTATTTCATGTAAATGCATAGCTTTGTAAGAAAAAAAAAGTTCCTCTATTATTATTATTAAAAATCTATATATAGTAGCACGCAATTGCTGTAACATTTATGTCTAGTGTCTGCCATAAAGAACGTCGTTACAGTTTGAGGAGGAAATAACATCACGGCTTCTGAAGTTTTCCCTAAAATAAATCTAAATGCTGCCACTTCTTGACTTCCACCCTCCCCCGTCTCCCTTCATACAGCACAACTGGGACACAAAGAAAATGCTTCCTTTCATGTCAGTTTGGATGTTTTGATTGCTGCATAACAAGCACTTTCACTAATGAAGTATAAAAATGAGATTTTTCTGAAAAGTTATTTTTTCATTTCAGCACCATTCATGTGGAAGTTATTACTAGTCTTCTTGTTTGATCAGTTAACTTTGTGTCACTTAGCATTCAAATTTGGTGAATTATCCCCCGTAATCAACAATGCCATTTAACATCAAGAATTCTTATTTTTTTTTTTCATCTTTATCCTGCCCTTTGATGATACTGCCTGAGGAAAGGAGTCATATAAATAGCTCCTGTATCTACAGACACAAAGGCTGCTTTATATGCTTTTTCTACATTTCTACAGAAGTTCTGTAACTACAAGCTTAGAAGGTGCCAAAGCAGTGTAGTTTTCCTCTCATGGCATCTAACTTTGAACAGCCTTGCTTTTGAGCATCTTTTCATCATATCCCTTGCTTCATGAATACCATTTATATACTCCTTTCACCCAGCCCAAACTGGGGAGGAGGTTTGTGTGTCACTTCAGCTACTGCGCCTAAAGGCATAAATGAATACAGAGTGTCACGATATAGTATTTTTTGTGATTTCACTAGGGATTTCATTAAAATCTTAACAGTAGTAGAATGCTGAATGCCTATTGTGGTTTTATATATATACACACTTCATATAAAAATGTTTATGTGTATATATATATATATATAGTGAAGTTAACAAGGAAAAACTATGTAACTAGATTGTAAAGCCTGAGGGAGCGGTATTACTTGCCGGCAAATTCGGAGTTATCAGCGCAGCAGAACCAGTAACAAGTCTGAAGTCTTATCAGTGTGGTTGTATATGTATAGTAGCAACACTGGTACAGCTTAAAGCAAAATTTGATTCTGCAGTAAGCAAATATCTAATTTTTTTGTATATGTTTTAAGTTAGATTGGAACATGGTGCATATATGGAACATGTTCTAAAAACAATAGATAAAAAGACCTTAAAAGTAAGTACATATAGTTCCTACATACTGGCAGAGTATAATTCACCGTGACAGTTCAGAATACAAAGGCTGAAGTAGCAGCATATCCAGTAACACTCCTCCAAAGCTTCTTAAACTAATTGCAATATAGACAAGAACCTTATATGTGAGGAGCATGACATTTACCACAGCTTACATTTGTCATCTCAATACAATGGTGATTTAGGAATGTTAATTCAAATATTTGTGCTATTTTGCCACTGTAACAACATATAAAGCTCCTTTCAGCTTTATTTACAAGAATGAGTTGAAAATGTGCATTTCCATTGCTCTAGTTATTCTTCTACATACTGCATTTGCCCCTTTTCTTGACTTCTTCATCCTCTAATTTTCAAAAAATAATTTTGAAAATGCAGGAGAGTAAAAAGAAAGGAGCTTAAATAGCTGTCACCATGCTATTATTCCTTAAGAATAAGTGGTTAAGTCTAAATTTTCTTTTTTTTTTTTCTTTCCAGCACAGCAGTGTATGTTACAAAGACTAGTCAAAATTTCTGCTTGAAAACTTAGCATTGTGATGCTTCATTAAAAATAATGTACAATCTTCTCTGTTCTTTTCTTTTTGAATAGACTGGTGTATGGACCACACTTGCTAAGATTGAGAAAAATTTTTTAAAACCACTGCATGTAGGACTCAGTATGTCAAAAGCACACTATGAGGCAGAAATAAAGAATAAGAGAGAAAACAGAAGAGGTTAGTTGTTTTCTTAGCTTTGTTCATATTCAGAACCTTTGGAAATCCTTTGGAAACAAAGAATTGGTGAATGATGTATAGATTACATTTTTATTTAACTGTTCATGCTATTCCAGGTTTCAAATAGTAATTCAAGAGTTGCTATATGTGATATTAATACTTCTCATGATTAGTCAGAAAAATCTGAACTTGTTTCTCTCTCATCACATTTGTAAACCTTATGGAATCCTGACAGAAATGTCACTTGAAGACATTCAAACCTTGTTCTGCATTTATACTTTTGATTTTAAGGTTAGACAGGAGCATCTAATTCCCTATGTGAATATGTAGCCCTTAGGTTTCATACTAGGTGTGGGGAGGCTAATAAGAGAAGAAATAATTCACACAGCAAATAGGTACCCTCTTAAAGCCTGAAGGATTACACTGATTTATTTTTTTTTAATCTGACACACAGAATCAGATTCTGCTCAGGGTTAAGCAGATACATCCCACAGGAAATGAGAGCTATAGCTGCTTTAGGCCATCTCTGTGTATGTCAGATCCTCTGTTCCTTTGTGGTCTCTAGTATAATTAAGAGAGCCCAAGGAAATTGCTTCTGCTGCCAGAAATGTCAGTATAGTCTTTTGCCCCTAGTGTTATCCTCTTGTTTTGTTATAAAGTATACAAGTACAAGGCAGAGTGAGGGGATTTTTTCTGAAGGTACCCTGTGGATATCTTTCTAAAGGGAACCTTTCTTTTAGAGAAGAAGCTTGCTAATTCATTTTTGTCTCTTACGTTTCTCTAGCAAAGAGATCTGAGTTCAGAAGAGAACATCTAACTCATAAAAAATAAATGGTTTAGTCTTTCTCTCCAGTGTATAATCTTTGTAAGCATTACACTAAATTTCAAGTACGTGGTTTGAATGTTGGAATTTTCCTCTTAGTTTTCAAACTGTCCTTGTAGTTTTATCAGTGGTAAGTAGTCTGTCAGAAACAGACACCTGAATCCTTTTCTTAATTAAATATTTCACGTCTGGATTTGTTGCTTGAAGCTCAAGGATCTCCCGCTATCTCTGGATATGAAAGTATTAAAAATGTATCCAAAAAATGACCAGATTCTGTATATATATATTTTTTACCTTTTAAGGAGAATTTTAGCTATATAAAATTGTTTCAAGTTACAGATATTACCTGTTTAGTAATGTAGTCATACATCATATAGTAAGTGCAGAGAGCATCCAGCTCAACCTGTCTTCTTAAAGTTCAGTACCTTTTCTCCTCAGTGTTTTGTCAGTTTTTAGGTTTCTGCTTTTAACAACTGTTGCCTATAAATGCTTATATATATATATATATGTTAATATTCTAAAAGTTATGTGGAACAGCAACTTGATCTCTGTACTTTTCTTCTACAGTGGCAAATAATTCTAACACAGTTTGTTCTCTAACTGTCAGTGAGGAAAAGATGCCTGCCATGACTACTGAAATGCAGCTTCAGGTGAGTTGGCAGTTCTTACCAAGCTGTTCAGAAGTATTGAATACTTTTCAATCTAGAGACAAATGGAGATGTACAGTAGATAAGAAAATCATTGTTCTAATAAAAATAACATAAAACTCTTCTGTCATTTCAGGTTTTGCAGTCAGCTCTCTTCACATTTGATTTAATAGAAAGTGTTCTAGCTCGAGTAGAAGAACTCATTGAAGTGAAAGTAAAAGCTGTAATGGATGAAAACATTTAGGTCAACTGAAATACTTGAATTAGTCAAAATTATCTTGCAAGAAGGATGCTATTAGACTTTAGTTGAAAAGGAGGCTACCAACCTTTAAAGAAGAGTAGTGTAGAGTAGCCTCTAGAAAAATTGTAAATCCTGCTCTTTTGTCTTGTTGCTTTTTTTTTTATTAAAAAGAGTTCAGCTATTTTTATCTGTGATTCACAGAGATGGCCTATTAAAGTACTCCTTTTCAGAATTTATTGCTTTTCCCAAAGTTTAGAAAGTACGTCTGTCTACAAGGTGTTGTTGTTGTTATGCTGTGTTAAGGGAGCTATGATTGCGCATTTCTTGTTCTGTTCATTTTCAAAATACTTCAGGTAATAGTTGCTGACTGGTGTTCTGAATTATGAAGATTTTTATAAATTAACTTGGAGAGACGTGAATTAAAAAGCACTGTTTAAGCAGTAGCTATTTTTATTAGCACTTTTTGACAAACAAACTTCTATGTTTACAAACTGAACTGGAAGCTATAGATAATAGACTATGGCAAACTAAACAAGGTTTAAAGAAAAACACATCAACCTTGAGCCAAATAAGATGTTAGAACTTAGTAACAGAACAGATAACTGGTGTTTAAAAATGTACTCTGTAAGGCTTCATACACAACTATTTATGCACAGGAAAATGTATTTTGGAATTGTTTTATCATTGTTGTTTCTAACGATAAAGTTTTCGTTAAGATACATTATATATTTTGGGAAGTTATTATGAAAAGATGAATGTATAAGTTCAGAATTGAATCAAATATCAGGATGGTTTTTCTATTAGTGCAGTTAAACTACATTTTTAATTTGTTGTTAGAACATACATTGGGTATAATGTATGCTATTTTTCACTGTATGGTATTTTAATACAGTTTTTTGTTCCAAATGCGTAAGTTGTATATACAGTCTTTTAAATGTAATGGTATATTTTAAGAACATTCTATATTTTGTTCAAAATGTAGCTGCTATATTTATGAATAAAAACACCAGTTTATTAATTACAATGCAATTGGTATTTCTGAAGCATCTTCCAAACTGGACTGTTTTCCATTATGTGGGCTTTTGTCATTGCCATTTTGTAATGAATATCATCTATACACGGCTTGGAAGTCATCTTAAAAGAAAGAAAAATATTACAAGTAGGTGACAATTCTTTTTACATAAACAAATGTTCAATATCTTATTTTTCAAATAGTACAAATGTATTTATCATAATGAAATTTTAATCACGTTTTTTGAAGTAAATATTTAGAAATAATGTACACAGAGGTGATTGGATGTATTCCTTTAGCTGCAAGACCAGTCCTAAAGTAACTGGTTACATCAGCATTGCTTCTGATTATCTGGATAGTATTTCAAGAGGAGTTGGTGTGATAGCTCAGGATTAGTTGGATGGTACTGTTCCCTTGGCCTATGCTAAAACAACAAAAAAATATTTTTTAGGCCCCATGACAATTAGGGACTCTCATGTAAGAGGTCATTAAATTGGCTCTGTACTGCATTAGCAAGAAATAATGTAATGGCAACTTGTAGTACGTACTATATCACTACAGTTTGTTGTATGTACTATGTCACTTCTTACAGGGCTGTCCTGTTGAAATCTTGAATATTCATTCTGAACAAGCAGAAAAGCACATTCAAGTTTATAGGATCAACAGTAATCTTAAAAGCTTTTAAGTTAATGCTTCATGTGGATGACACCACAATAGAGTCCACAAAAAGTAAGAAAAGTACAACGTTCAACCTTGTAATAAGTGTTTAACAACTCTTCACATACAATAAATGAGATGTAGGTTACACACTTAAAGTGATGAATACTCTAAACAGGTTAATACTTAGTATTTTTAGATAACTTCAGGAAAGCATAAAACAAATTCATATTTGATTTCTAACATGCTATCTAACCTACTTTTTTAATTTTTGGTACATGAGCTGCTGCTAGTATTGTTATAGTTAGTGTGCAAGTTAGAATTCTTGTGGAAAAAATGTTTTTAAAAGCAGATTAGTGAACATACTTTAACAACGTGTATGTGTACAGGATATGTTGCTGTTACAGATAAATTACACTTGTTAAGCTATAGAAACACCATTATTACGTGCATCATTTAAAAATCTACAGGTAACCAGAGTTTTCAGATAGCTATTTTACTTTAAGAAGCCATTACATACTTAGATCTCATTGATGAAATCAAGATACCCTAACGTAACTGTGGAAAGTAAGAGCTGAATTAGCTCTTAAGTAACTCATTTGTTTTCATACATACTATTAGAAGCTTTTAAGCTTTAACAGTAGTTTAAACATTTGGTTAAAGAACTGAGCAACAGTTTTACCTCAAGTTTATTACATGGATTGTGGTCAATATGACACAAAGTTCCAGTAAGGAAAATTAATTATTTTCTAATTTATTTATTTATTTTACTTTTCCTGGTTAATATACTTCTGAAGTACTTGAAGTTCTGAGGAGATAATAATTTTAAGTATATGTAACTAGACTTACCTTAGCTATGGTTAGCATTAACTTAACCATTTCAGCAGTATTATGAACTGGTATTATACGTAAATTGCTGCCCAGGAATCTGCACATCAAAATAAATTTAGGTTACTTTCTGCATGCACTTGAATTGTTATGCCATAAAACTCAGAAATCACTCCCACACAATCTGAACAACTTCTATGTCTGCACCACAAGTTGCTTTTATTTTTAGATGAAGATTGCTTTTATCTTTAACAGCAACAGAATTCATGCTCTTTGTATACCTATCTGTCCCATTTCTATACCATTTGTTCAGCTGCTAAAAAAAATTTAGAACCTGAACTATATCTTTGTAGTGTGCTATCTAAATATAGCAATCCGTACATGAATTAGATGTGATTAAGATTGAGAGATAATTCTAAGAATTTCACATAAAAACTTGGACCAATTAATTTAACCTTATTCCAGTAATTTAACCTGAAATTCATTCTCTCTCTATAAATAAAGTTATTCATATGCATTCATGCTTGAGAATGGAATCTGAAGATTAAAATAACTACCACCAATTGTCATTCAAGGCAGTCATGGAAGAGAGGTATCAAAGCTTAGGCAAGCACAAAGCTTCTCTCTTTAGGCTTTTATCCTAAGTATGTTGTAACAGTGACAATAAAGTTAGCATTGCTGTCATTTTCTGTTGTAGAAAGTATAATTTAATCTAAAAATATAAGTATCTAAAATATAATTGTCACTATCAATTTGGTGTGGCCTGAAATGATAAAACTATTTTTTTATTTTAATAAAATTACTGACTTGCCAAAGGGAATGTATTTTCAAAACATCACGTTTGTTAGTGATCGACACACTTCCAGATCAGTTGACTATAGGCACAAAAGTAGATTGAGAATTAGCACAGCCATCAGCTGAATAATATGTTCTTGCTGAATGGTGGCAGAGCTTTTAAGAGCTCTCATGAAAATGTATGGAATTTTTATACAAGGATAATGGATTTCCTAAATTTCATCCCATACACTCTGCTACTCATCAGAATTTTGGCAATGTGCCCTGGATTTAATGAACGTGGTGCTAGTTTCAAGGAAGTAAAGATCAAAGACTCCATTAGAATAATCACTTATTTGATGTCAAGAGTGAAAATCAACTGCATTTAAGACTACTGTACCTGCCTGAAAATAGTTTTGATTAAACATATGGAACAGAATCTGATAACTGTTCTCAGCAGGTGCATACTGAAACATGTAAGTTTTCAGGCTTCATTAGAATCACAGATAATATTTTAAATACACCGGTTTTAATGTCCAGTTTTATACTCCTAATGTAGAATAACATTATTTCCATTGTTTAGCTGTGCATAATAGACACTGTTCAAAGTGAGCAGATTTTAAAACCTGGTAAGGAATATGTACTTTACAATAAAGCCTTTTCACATGTAGAAAACGTACATGTTCTGTTTTGAAAATAACCATGAAAAGATCCTGACAGAACTAAAAAAAAAAAAAAAAAAAAAAAAAAGGTTTATGAAAATTGCCTAATTTTCCAGCGCGAGAGAGAAACTTGAAAAGGGATTACATAGCCATAAAGTGATTGAAAGGAAGGTTATTTGCTGTTTTGAGGAAGATCCCTTTTTGTTAACTATGACATGTCAGATTGACTCACTCAGCATTTTTTTCATTTTCCATTAATAAACTTTTTTTTTGCCTGGGGAAAATAAAATTCATCTGAATTTAGGACTGCTGAGTAAACAGTTATTTCATTTCTTCCTAGCAATAAAAAGCTTAGTTTGATATTGCAATCATACCTTCTCTGAATCCTAAACATTATATTCCATTCTTGTGGTCCATGAAGAGCAGCTGACAAAACCAAAAAACTATTCCGATGTATGTTTATGAATTTCTGAATTCTTTCTAAAAACTGTTCTTCTCCTCTCATAACCATGTCTTGAGTGTCTGCCAGTATAAATGCAACACCTATTGAAGAAGTTAATATAAATATGTGTCATGGAAATGTGATTAAGCCTTCTCACTATGAATACCCTGATCAGGAAGCAGAATTGTTATTCAAGTATTAGTTTAAAAGTCAATAGAACAAAATGTGTGAATGAATTCACACATCTTGTTGGTGAAATGCAATCATGAGATTTGGCTAGTAATTTTAAGATAAAACTACAAAATAATCAGAGGTTATTTTCTACCATAACATCAAAAAAGCATTCAGTCCACTCAAAGTATAGACATCTGCATACCTTTGCAGGCAAATGCTTCGGGAACAAGAAATCGCTAATATGGAATATATTTAGGACAAATGCAAAGACAGATTGAAGAGCTTAGCAAATCTTATTTCTAAATAAGATAAACAAACACACTTTATCTTAAGATTAAGCTAAAATGTCTGCCATGAAAAATGAAATTATAACCCCATCAACTAAGTTATTCTGAAAGGGAAAGTTATGTTGTAAATGTAGGAGGTTTAACAAGAAGATACAAAAGACTGGACTAATCTATGCCTTTAATCTTTATAGTTCAGGGAAGCTTTAGACTAAAGATCTTGTCTACCTGTCTAAAGCATCCACTGCTCTAAAAAGGATGGATAAGTGTTTCATGTTTGCGGTTTCAGTGATTTCCTAATCAAACCTGTTCAATCAACAAATACTCTCGTTAACTCCCTTGTTACCACCAGGTCTGCAAACTCAACTGGAATAATTAAAGCCAAAGATCTCAGTTCACTCTTACATTTACAGCCGTGTATACGAAAAATCTCGATGGCTATCTTAGGTTTAAATGGCACTCAACAAGTTTACTCAGTTATAATAAAAATATACAAAACAGTCCAGCTGATGATCACCAAATCCAATGTAGAGATCAATGGAAACATTCCATCCTCTCACTTAGTGCTACCATATCACAGCTCCTTCCACGACTGCATGACACCCCAACACAGAAGCTTTTATTCAGTTCACTGCAGCCTTCAACAGAGCCTGACTCTGTACATCATTAGAGATTAGGAGTTTAAAAACAAACAAAGTACCATACCAGAAAGAGAAAAAATCACAGATCCAATTTCCACTGATTCTGAATATCGAACTCGGTGTTGTTGCCTCTCTAGAACTGTAGAGATTTCATGATTCTAAATAAATTGTAACATTATTTTTATGTTTCCAGCCAACAAATTAAATACAAAGATTTTTAAAACATTGAAGGTTTTAGATGGAACTTTAGCATCGTTGATTTAAAAATATTTTATTCTACTTGCAATAAAAGTAGTAAAGCATTAATTAAAATTTTTCAGTTAATTAAATTGTGGAATATTTGTATTGAAAGATATGAAATCATTAAACGGCAATTTTGTATGCATACATTCAGTTTGCCACAGGAAACTGTTGCATAAAACATAAAGAAGCTCAAACATTTTACAGCCTATTTTTGTAAGATATGCTAAAGGAAGATTTGCAGAAATTATGAACATATAGTCGTGTGTTTCTAAGACTCCAGTTAATTAGACTGCATTATTTTCATGGATATCAGCATTTCATTTGGAAGATAATTCAGAAAATCTGTATGGGAGATGATTTTCATTAAAGCTTTTTGACAGTATGCAATCCAATCAAGCAAACTAAAACACTGCAGTATCCAACATAATCATCTGCAGAATGGAGTGGGTTTGGATATAGCTTTTAGCCTACAAAAAGCATTTATGCAGTATATTATATATAAACTGTTTAAGCCCACACTTTTTAAAGATTAGACCACTGAATCCTTTTTAACTAACATGTTTTTTAGGTTACCCTTTTAAAATACAGCCAACCTGCCATGTAGGGAGGTGTCATGACCTAATGAAAGAGTACAAAACACAGTCAGGATGGCAAGTGTACCCTGAAGGAGACAGCAACCAGAAATTTAATGCTTTGAATTGGTATGGAATGGGAACACTCAGTGACAGCTACTTATGAGAAATAACTACAATTCTGGAAAAACTCTGTACTTTAAGTCACTGATGAAAGTGAAATATTTAATGTACAAATATAAGCAACAGCTTTAAGAAAAGGATAGCTGCACAGATAGGAGGAAGCTCATAATGCAGAAGTAACCAAAAATGATACAAAGCAATACCTCTGTAAAAGAAAAGCCATCTTAGAACTGTACTTCAGCTATTTCCATATCTTTGCTCACTGGGAGTCTTTGAATAGGACTCATGAATAAGGAACAAGTTACACCAGTATAGCTGATGCAATCAGCACACTCTGATACCTCTCACCATGTTACGGATTAAGTTGCTCTTGAAACTTTTACCAAACTGGAACAGTTTACCAGCTATCCTCCTAATGCAAGCAGATAAATAAAAATAGGCTTCAAAGTGAAACAACTCAGGAATTAATTCAAAAGCATTCACCTATTTGCACAGCAAAGATAGAGCAATAACCTCATGAGCCAAACTAACATAAAATATCCTTGATTATAAGTCAAAGCCCTCAGCCTCTAAATTCTCTCAAGCTAGCATGAAATTGGCCTCAGCTGCAGGAACTAATTATCAGCTCCTTGACAGCCCCTTTCATTTTACTGGGGAATTGATATTAACAGTTATAAATACACATCACTATCTGTAAGACTATTTTAAACTAAATTGCACACTTACTGAGTAATAATCTAATCCATTGTTGATACTGTATGGTAAAAATAAAGTGTTTAGGGAGAAATTCAGACAATTAAAAACATTCCAGGAAGAATTATTTATACTACTAATTGAAAGCAGCATCAACACAGTGCAGAATTGATGAGTCAGGAGAACAGGCCTAAAACAGTACAACTCAGAATAGCAGGTGGCTAGAATACTAAATACATAGGTAGGGAAAAATAAAAATGACAACAACCAGTGCTATGTGTGGGAATAAAAATGTTGTTTTTGCAGAGTTACATTGTTTAGAGGGAAGGAATGTGGTATTGAGACATGCTTGCAGTGATAAGAAAGCTTAATAGACAGCCTTGTAAAATGCAGATAACCAGACTCCTTAGAGCAATTAGGTGAAGATCACGGTGTCAAGTCAGATGAGTGAAGAAACATTACCACTTCGAGCAGTAAAAAAAGTTAAAAGAAATTTTAAATTTAATAGGCTGGCAACTGAAGGCCATGTATTGCCTGTGAAGCATCAGATAGGTTGTGAACCTGGATTACCCAGTCAGTGTGGAGACAGGGGAGGGTCGTCAAAAAAGAAAGTATATAAACTGTACTATGTGACTAGCAGGTGTGCTCCTGCTTGTGGGATGCCTGCCATTGCAATCGCAAATAAATTACTACTTCACTGAGAGCCTCGCCTGAGCCTAAGTTATTGGCTACAGAGTGTTTCTCACAATTTGGGGGCTCATCCGGGATCCAGTCACCCGCTGGGGAGCCCCACTGCTGCAGCAGCAGGAAGGCATGCCCCACTGATTTCAGTGATCCTGTGCATCAACGGTGGCGGTTCTGCGGAGAGCTGACAGAGGGCACAAGACTGAATAAAGAGGCAGGATTCATGAAGTAGTGGGGAAGGGAAGAAGGTAGGCACTCCAGGTTTAAGAATTGATCTAGTAACTCTGTGCACAGACCAAGGTAAGAAATATTAAGTACTGCCTTGGGGGTCGGGTGAGACTGTGTGACGTGTGATTGAGACGTACTTTTGTATGAAGCGAGTGTGGAGTCCTGATCTGCAGTTCCATAACTCTGCAAGGGACGTGGCTGGAGATGGATGAAGCGTGAGATAATGGCGAGAAATGAAGAGTCTAGGGAAATTTGGTGTATTGTACCCCTTGCATGGTGAAGAGCTAGGGAGTACACCAGGGAATCTGGTAAACTCATTGGTGTACGGTACCCCTTGCACAGGGAAGTGCTTGGTAGTACACCCCCATTTTCCAGAATCGGAACGTTAGTGTGTGGTACCCTGCAGGAGGGAAATTTCTGTAGCAGCACACTGACGAGGGCTAGGAAAAATAGGAAATAGGAGTTCCAGGGGGCAGGGAGATATCCCCGGGGGAGTGCCTACTGATAGTTCTTCCTGAAGTATGGTAAAAAATAGGAAAAATAATCTCAAAATTAGAGGAGATGATAAAAGAAAAAAAAAGGTTAAATATTGTGTATCAGTCTGGACAAAAGAACCAATTAAGGAAACAGCAGTATTTTGGCCAAAATACGAGTCTGATGAAAATTCAGGCTTTAAATTTATATGTAAACAATAAGATTCCTTTTTCAGAGAAGGAGCCAAGTCATGCTCCCTATAATCTTAATATTGCACCGGTGGCAGCAGCAGTTGCTCCAGGAAGGGAGACAGGTATTGCAATTAATGCCGTCTCTAGAGAAGAGCGCACTCTAGGCTCTGGTAAGAATTAGAACAAGGTATAAGAGATATTGAGAATTTTGCCTTCCCTGATACTAACAGTACTAACACTAACTCCCCCTCTCCTTGCTGGCAGAGAGGTGTTGGGGTTTTAAGAAGGTGATGAAATCTGTAACTGAGGACCCCATCAGGCTAGCTGAACAATTAGACCAGTTCCTAGGGCCTCACTTATACTATTGGGGGGAAATGATGTCTGTACTAAGTATGTTGTTTACAGGGGAAGAAATGGAAATGATCAGGAGGAGAGCTGCTATACAAGAATGGGAAAGAGCTCATCCTCCACAACCAGGAGTAATACCAGCAGGGCAGAAATACCCACTTGCCGATCCTGACTGGAATAATAATAATGCGCAACACATAAATCATGTGAGAGACTTGAGGTCAGAATGAGAAAGTACTTGTGGATGAATCCTGAAGACCCGGTATCCTGGGGGCTCATGAAAGTTCATTTTGTGGTTGGAGCCTGGTCAGATACATGCTGGGGGGGCTCCAGAGGGTGGGGGGATGTAGTGAACAGTCACTGGGTTATTGGCTACAGAGTATTTCTCACATATGGTAGAAGCAACTTCAAATAATGTTCAAATAACGCTGCTTAATCATCTAAAAGGTATATTAATTGATACTGAAAAAAAAAAATTCCATGTATATAATGTAGAAAATACTTCTTTCACTGCTTCTTAGTGAGTCACATGCTGCTCTTGACAAATAGTCTTATACCTGCAGACCCGTACTCATAATAACAGTCGTTATCCATCTTGACTGTTCCTGCCCACCACTCTCTGTCATTTTTTGTGGTCCACCACTCTCTGTCATTTTTTGTGGTCTTAATGGCTTTGCAATAAAATCTCAGCTGCCTCTCTGAAAAAACAAAACATAACAAGAAAATAGAGATAACAAGTATCTTAATTAAAGAGATACAATATTTAAGGCACAGAGATCCATTGAAGGTATGATAAAAAACCAGGGCACTACCCAGTTCTCCAAGATGTTCACAGGTACCCACCACCACTGTGGCACCACATATATAAAACAGCAGTTACATATCAAAATGGTTTTTCACATAATTTGTATCTAGAGGTGTTAACAGGGAGTGAGCACCGTAAATGACATCAAGAACACATTTCTAGAAATTTCTAGATTTTTTTTTTTTTTTTTTGATGTCTAAGGAACTTTTGCTTTGTTTTCAAAGGGCACGGTTGTTACTCTGCTGCTTTCACAGGAAAGCATTTTTAGGCAGTCTTCCCCAGACGTACTGCCCAGCCCGGATCAACAGCTCTTTCCGTGGACAGCTGCGTTTCACTCTTCTGAAAGCACTCCCCGAGCCCCAGCTTGGCGTCCATTTTCTACCTGGCTGAGGAGCGCTCGGGGCAGTGGGGACGCGCCTGAGGCAGCCCAAGCGGGGCCTGGGCCCCCTGAGGTGCCCGCCCGGGACATGCCACCACCGCCCTAGGCGCCGGGAGAGCTGGTTTGCACAACCCCTTCTGCCACTTAGTTCCCAATTTACATTCTAACAGAGCCTCTCCTCGCTTGAAAAAAAATGGGTATTTGGCAGCGATGTAGGCTCCGGGGCCCGGCAAGGCTGCAGGGAAGGTGGGGCGGGGAGAGCTGTGGCTCTCACTTCCCGCCCTGAGGGCTCTCCGCTTCTTCACAGCCGTGGCTCCCGTGCACGGTGCCTCTCGGCCTCACAGCTGGGCAAAGGGACGGGGCCCTCTCGGACCGGGAGCCTCTGACATGAAGGGATACCGCAGAACATGGGGCTGGTGGTGGCCCGGCCTCTCCCGGGGCCCCAGCTCCTTCCCGAGACCCTCGGAAGGAACCGTGGCAGCTCCATGCTGGCGACGTGCGGTCGCCGAACCAACTTTCCCTCACGGCTTCTCAGAAACAAAGAGAAAGTAAACATCTCCCAGCAAACAGATGAAGAGCACTTAATTTACCGCTAGGAAAGAGGGAACTTCGTGGGATCTGAGGAAACACCGAACCTGGTTACTGCCCTCTGGCTCCTGTCAGGAACTCCGTATTGCCCTGGGTGGGAGCCCAGACACCTAGTCAGCGTCCCACAAAAAGTCATCCAGAAGGTCAGTGAGAGAGACTGCTGCCATGCAAGTATGATTGTGTGACATATTTACGTGATAAAAAGCACAGAAAAGACAAAAACCATGGGAAGATCCCAGGTAGAACAAGTAGGTGCCATAAACAATAATGGCAATAAGTTTACTTCAGCATAGGAAAAATCTTGAGGAGGTGTTTTTAACGGACAGCTAATTATGCAGCTGTTTCTGGGGAAGAATGTTCCAAATCATTTATTTGGTGTTCTAAATATAAAAGTTAATACAAAAAATGTAAACCCAGTACCACTTTGAGAGAAAGAGGAATTCCAGAGTATTGATGCTTTTTTTTTTTTTTTTTTTTTTTTTTTTTTTCCCCATTATTTGTGAGGGTACCGTTTCTTTTATAGAGCAAAGAGGAGCTGGAGCCCAGAGCCATTAAGAGTAGTAGAAAGCAGAATATTGATTCCCATCTCTGTTTGTTGCAGTGTATCTGTATGTAAGCTCGTGGTTATGTATTGAAAACTGTATTTTTACTGAAAATCTGAGATGGTAGTAAAAACATTTCCTTTTAAAACTTCTTAGAGCATTTTTAAATAGAAAAAAAAGTGACCTTAAGTATATATTAAAAAAAAAAAAAAAAAGGCAAGTTGTCTGGCTTGCTTAGGAAGAGAGTTAGATATCTTAGTGATTTAAAAATGACTTTCCACCTTGTTTCAAGTGAACAAGAAGCAGATTCATACCTGATGGTTACCTTCTGTTGGTAACCAGAGAGTTAGAGTTACTCCTCACTGCAAGAGTATGGAAATGTCACACAACTATTGAAAGTCAGTAAAATACGTCTAATTCCTAATTCTTAAATTTCTATGAAGTGTAAATGTAGGAGTCAGCATATTAAAGGAAAATAAATCCATGAGGTATTCAGGCTCCAATGTTTTTCTGGATGGCTGTGACAGGACCAATGAACTGTGAAGCCATTTCCTGTAACACAGTGGAGCCATTACCTTTTTTGACTGCTCTGACTGCATACAAAAATCAGAGTGTTGAGAACATCAAGAATTCTTTAAAAATACAATTATAAAATAATAAGGCAGTTTTATGATGAGGGTTGATGATCCAACTGACATCTGCTGACGTGACATTTGAATTTGTGCACACTGTGAATGAGTTTATGTTTCAGTACTTTCAGTACAGAGGCATTCTGGGGTATGGAGTAGGAGCTGTTGCTGAAGTGGTTGTACTTGATCTTATAACACAATAGTGCCTTTGAATTAATATTTTGGAATATGTTTAATATGCATGAGCATTAAGTGAATTACATCAATTCTGATGGAATAGGTTGGAATAAAATGACAATTCACAATATAAATATACTTAACAGGTGAGTAGATTTCTGTTTCATGCTGTGTAATATTGTTAGAAATGTACAGTACAAGAATAAATTACTACATTTTAAAAAATATGGAGAAATATAAATACTGGATTTAGGCTCCTGGGATACCACCATGTGTCTTTCTGCTATAGCCATATACTAAATATGAAGAGGTTGCCTCTTCACAGCTTATGAGCCTGTTCTCAATGTATGTCTCTCTCAGCTGTGCCTTTCTTCAAGCTGGATTTCTAACCTTAATGCTGTATCTGGGCTGTATGAGGTTTGCACATACTGAAAATTAACCATTTCGAGAAGTTTTAACATTTTACCGCTAAGATACCCATCATTAGCTTAAAGATAAGTAACTTGTACAGTAACTGTACAGAAACAGGCAAGCACAAATATGTGTTAGACAGTCTCACTTTTGAGCAGTATGATTTCTTGTTACTCACTCCATCTCTGAAATACATTTTTTAAATAGCACTTGTTAATGTTTGGAGGTCATGTGGGCAAATGAAGCATGTTGAACCTGAAACTGAAAATAATCACAGAATCACAGAACTGCAGGGGTTGGAAGGGACCTCAAAAGATCATCGTGTCCAACCCCCCTGCTACAGCAGGTTCCTCAGAGCAGGCTGCCCCGGTAGGCGTCCAGATGGGCCTTGAATATCTCCAGAGAAGGAGACTCCACAACCTCTCTAGGCAGCCTGTTCCAGTGCTCCGTCACTCTCACCGTGAAGAAGTTCTTTTGCATGTCGGTGCGGAACTTCCTGTGTTCTATCTTGCAGCCATTGCCCCTTGTCCTATCCCCACAAACCACTGAGAAGAGGTTAGCTACATCCTTCTGTCTCTCACCCCTCAGATATTTGTACACATGGATAAGATCCCCTCTCAGTCTTCTCTTCTCCAGGCTGAACAGACCCAGGTCTCTCAGCCTGTCCTCATAGGAAAGATGCTCCAGGCCCCGTATCATCTTTGTGGCCCTCTGCTGCACTCTTTCCAGGAGATCCCTGTCTTTTTTGTACCAGGGAGCCCAGAACTGGACACAGTACTGCAGGTGAGGCCTGACCAGGGCAGAGTAGAGGGAGAGGATCACCTCCCTTGACCTGCTGGCCCTGCTCCTTTTAATGCATGCCAGGATCCCATTGGCCCTCTTGGCCACCAGGGCACACTGCTGGCTCATGGTCAACCTGTTGTCCACCAGGACCCCCAGGTCCTTCTCCTCAGAGGTCCTCTCCAGCAGGTCGTCCCCCAGCCTGTACTGATACTTCTGGTTGTTCCTTCCCAGGTGCAGGACTCTACACTTGCTCTTATTAAATCTCACTTGGTTTCTTCCTGCCCATCTCTCCAGCCCGTCCAGGTCCCGCTGAATGGCAGCACAGCCTTCTGGCGTGTCAGCCACTCCTCCCAGCTTTGTGTCATCGGTGTACTTGCTGAGGGCAGACACTCTTCCCTCATCAAGGTCGTCGATGAAGATGTTGAACAAGACCGGACCCAGCACCAACCCCTGGGGAACACCGCTAGTCACAGGCCTCCAGCTGGACTCTGCTCTGCTGATCACCACGCTCTGAGCTCGGCCAGTCAGCCAGTTCTCAACCCACCTCACTGTCCACTCATCTATCCCACACTTTCTCAGCTTTGCTAAGTAGGATGTCATGGGAGACAGTATCAAAAGCCTTGCTAAAGTCAAGGTAGATGACATCCGCCGCTCTCCCAGTTTTCAGTCCACATCTGGAAAGTTTTCTGATGAGGTGGAGAATTGCTAGGAATACCAAGGCTGTCCTCAGCACCTGCATTATATTCATTTGCTTCATGCAGTAGGGCAGTACAAGCAGTGCAGTTTATGGCATCGACAAGAATCTTGCTTTCAGCCAATCTGCTTGAATAGAAAAACAGGCATGGTTTCAGGAAATGTAAAGACGTTCAAGTCTTCATTCAACATACTAAAAAGTGAAGGACTATCAAAAATGATTTTATTAAACCTCCTAGTCCTCAGAGGTGTGTCATATTTTATTAAAACTGTGTTTACATGAGAAACAGTAGTATTTATATACCAACTGACTTAAGTTTTAATTTTGAAATAAAGTATATGCATAATGTTGAATTGTAATTATAGTTGGTTCCTGCCATCTAAGTAGAAGGCCATTTAAATAGAGCTTGGACTGAAAAAAGATGTATAATTTTTCAATAACATATTCTTTAGAGTATTCTTCCCCCTAAGTGTTCTCAATTTCAAAAAGTGACTTTGAGGGATCCTGTGCTGCCTGATGTTATGAGCTTCACTACCATATCCGCACTAATTCCATGCTTGATGTGGGTGTCCATCCTTCCTCTTCCCTACTGAACCACTTGGATCAATGCTGTAGCCTTGAGACTACAATTGACCCCTGCAACACTGATATTTAATTTTGCAGCAAAGTTTCAAGTCTATGACTTCTTACAGCTGCTAACCCAGTTCTTTGTCCTTCTGGGGACATGCACACAGAGCCACACACAAACTTCCTGGAACCTGTGTTATTTGCAGTGATTTTGACCTAAGAGGCAATTGAGGCCAACATAGGAGGCAACATTTTGCTACTTGGGACTACAGTAAAAACAATTTTTCATCTTCACACACATCACCTGTCTTGTTCTCTGATGACACAATCCAAGAAAAAGTACTTTTATCCATATTAGAGGACAGAAAGTTGGACTGAAGGTCCACTAAAAGAATGGAAAAAGAAAGTCACTTTTTTTTCAATTTACAGAACACAAATTAACATTTATGGCAGTAGTCCACACATTCAATGAAGTACAATGACACAGCTTTTAAGTTACACATAGGATTTATTATTTCCATCTGTCATACACAAATCAATTAAGAATCTTCAATATGTAGCATGGGGAAGAAAGCTTGTGGGACTATGCAACCATACAGTGATTCCGGAAGCAAAAGACTAGGTTCACAAGGAATCATTTGGAAATATGGTTACGTAGGCCCCAGCTGTGATTCTAATTATTAATGTTTGGAAAATAAGCAGGTTGAAAACATGCAAGCATTCAGCTTGAGAGCTTAACATGCTCCTTACTCTCCCAAAGACTGAATGGTCAAAATATTATAGGATCCATTAAGGCATGGACTACAGCTAGTGACTCAGACTTTTCTCCATATGCATCCCATTATACATATTTAGGATTAATCTCAATTGCTAGAGCACGACAATCCAGAAAATAGGGATTTAAGTTTCTTGCTCTACCACAAAGATACAGGCAGACCTCTTGTTACAAGTACAAAATCTCACTTAGAGGTGAGTCTTATGTTCACGAGCATTAAAATTACCTCATTCTATGAAGGTAACGAAAAGTCTTTATGCTACCAACACTGAACCTGGCATGTATATATGTTTTGTCCTAGTTATACTAATCTTAAGCATATTGATATAATTGTACTGAAAGGCAGGATGCCATGCTGCATTCAAAGGAGGGTTATAAAAAAGAAGCAAGAAACTAAAATGATCTCACTAAACACAAGTTTAAGAAAATCACACATTTGTTTGATCAGAGTAAACCCAAGGTATAAGAGGATTAAGTGAGCGCTGCAGAAATGAGGATGCTCTTCAATTTAACAATTTGTTACAGCCTTACTACGCTCAGTCTTAATTTGGTTATACAGGCTAAAATTTTTATTCAGGTTACCAATCCTTCTGTTCCAACTCTTTATAATATCCCTAGTTTTATAAATATGGATCTGATAACACTCACAGTAACTTCAGGGGGAGCTGAGAAAAAGTCAGTCACTTTTACTCCAGTACATAATTATAAAATGTGATGAATTGTCTGGGTAATGGGGTCAGTCCCCACATTTGTACATGCAAGTGTTCAGATTCACCAGAGTATTCAGTTCTGTACACTTCAGTTGTCTTCAGTTAACATTTTGAAAAAAATATTTTGACCACTGATGTACTTGCAAACTGTATCTAATTACTGAGGTATAGTCACCTCCCGCCAAATACTGAGGCTTCTGGTTTTGGAGATCTGATCAGCATTCATATTTTACAATGCAACAGCAAAAGATTGTTTGTTCCACATAATGCAGAAAGTTACATTTCTCAGGACTTTGATTTCCCTAATGGAACAGTCTTCTGAGCTGGGAATTTCAGTAATAAATTAAAGAGATAAGGGAGCAACCTAATGCAATTCCATTATTAATTATCGCATACTTTAACTGCATCCATATGGTTCATCAGGATTAGAATCTCATTAAGTTGAGAGTACCATCTAAAAACACGAGTATGCCTGCCCCCAGTGCTAGTTCCATTACCCTTTCTGAGAAATGAATGTTAACCTGAAAGCCAGTCTACAAATGATTGAGCAGGTTTACTCACGTTTGCAGAACTGTAGCCTAATTCACTGTACAGTGTAGATGATTGTATAGCAAGTAAAAAAGAAAGGTTAAATGCAAGAAATAAATAGGTGTGCATGTGCATGCACGCATTGTTTAGCTTATTCGCCTATTAGTTATCAAAGGTAAAAAATATGTATGTATATATATACACTGAAATCAGTATTTTTCCTTAACTGATATCCACATTTTATAGAAATCATTTTCTTCCATGTTTAGTTTCCTTAAACACATGTAGTAGTTGCTGATAGGAAGCTTGGTTTTAAATGAGCAAAGAATGGATTTGAGCTGTAATTTTTCCAAAATAGAATACATTAAAGCTTATCTTTGAAAAACAGCATATATAGCTTATAGCTATAGTGTTCAAGAGATATAGGTGAAAACTGCTATAGATTTTCTGCAAGAGATTAAAGCTTCTAATTATATTGGATTTCAAATGTAAAAGCCCCTTTCCATGGAATCATCTATTGTAGCAAAGCTGCTACTTCTGATTCTCTCTTTTGTCTTTAGTTCCTGTGTAGTCCTGGCAAGAATGTCATCTATCAAAGTATAAATGTTAAATCACTCCAGGCATGAAATATTAACAGAATACATACAATTATGACTCCTAAATTGAAGTCTTTCTAGCTGCAATTTGTCACCGTTCGAATTGTACAGTGTTATAGGTTGGAATAAAACTAGAATAGTAAGAAATACAGATACTGGAAGAATAAATTTTCTAGTATATGCATTTAATATAGCTAAGCCTTGAACCTATTTTAGCAGAGGTCAGCTGGAGTTTTGCCTTTGATATTAGTGGAAGCAAAATTATGCCTACTTAAACATCTTGGATTTGAGCAACAGATGATCAACATAAGAGTAGTTCTTAATTCCTTCATGCAAAGGTTTAGCTTTTTGCAACAAAGTAGTATGAACATGCTAGTAATTATTTTGCAGACGGCAGTAATATATATTCAGAGTTTTAAAATAGTCTCCTGTGATCTGTGTTTAGAACAGGTACATTATTTTTAGTGTGTATATTCCCTGAAAGCAAATAAGATAGATGATGTTAGGGGAATTTGTATTATGGACAAACTTTGTGTGAGGAAAATGGGAAGTTCTCTTGCCCACTAGCTCCTCTGAAGCAATATTAAAATTTGTAGGTTTGACAATTCAGTGTAGTTTTGAAATAGATTTAAAACCTTAAAAAGTAAAATGTGGAGTAAGATTATTCAATACATACAGTTAAATCATATATTAGCCAGAAATTAAAAATATTGCAAGCAAGGCGTATTTCTTACACTTCTTGACTAATCTTTTTCAAAATACTTTCAAAGTAGCTTTATTATTATGTGAACATTTGTATCTCAAGTAACTATTTCCAGTGAGCATTGTGTTCCTGTCTACTGACTTTATTCCAATTTGATGTGCTACAGACGTAAGGCCCAGCAACCTCAACTAACTTTGAAGTTCCCCCTGCTTTTAGCAGGAGGTTAGCCTAGAAACCTTCAGAGGTCCATTCAGGCCTGAATTCTTCTGTAATTCTGTGATTTTTCTGTTTCTATTCATTCTGTGATTCTATAGCAAATTTTTCCAAGAGAAAAATGATATATTTATGATGCATGTTTTCCACTATTCGTACCACAAAAGCACACATTCATTTCTTGCACTCTCATCCGATCACTTACAGTAACAGCCCCGCCTCCATGCTGATCTCATTTCATGCATACTTACTCATCTCTCCTGATCTTCATTTTAGGTCTTAGTCTCCTGATTTCTTGTGCTATGCTGTATAAATATGGCATCTTACGCATTTAAAATCAAAATTAAATATATTAACTGATGTGTTTTGTTAACTGATGCCTCTCTCTTAATTGCTAGCTTCAGTTTCCTTCCTACCTTTCTCTCAGACTCTTCCAAGCTGGTATCTACCTGCCATTCATTCAAAGGAAGCTAGAATCTCATTTTGATTGCACCTAAGAACATTTTCTTAACCAGCCTCAAAATTGCTATTTTATTCACATCATCTATTTCGTGGTCCTTTTTCAACATATATTTTTTTCTTATATTCTTCCTTCCTCATTTGACTCCTGTCCCCACCTTTATTTTCTTAACTTCCCTGATTATTTTTCAACCAAATCCTTTGAAAGAACCTCCTCTTTCTTCAGTTCCATGTAGGGGTCCAAGTGTTCAGGCCTCAAGTTCTTTCTCTTTTCTTGTCTGCAATATGTGATTTATTCCACAAATACAATTTTAACTAGCACATGTGAAAAACTGGCAGAGCCGCTACTCCAGTGCAATCCAGACTCTTCCTTTCCAGACAAAAACAGTTAATTATGCCTATTGACATCACCTTCTGGAGGTCTAGCCTATTTTGTACTTAATATACATCTATACCTGTTAAACATCCTTCCTTGTTTTTCACTTCGTTAAACGTCACTCAGGATAAGCAAAACCAGGGTTGTCATCTTGAAGTCTGATTTCCAAGCCCTACCTTTTAAATTTCTGATTCTTTATTCCCTGTGGGATACAGGCAACTTTATCCGTTCACATAACCAGATCTTATGGAAGCTGTCAGTATTACCTTTTGACTGCAAGTTTCTCTTCTGAACTTTGACAAAAAACAATTTTACTGCTGTTACTCATTCAAAATACTACTGCCAAGATAAATCCTTAACCATTACTTTGACTATGCCATCTTGTTTCAGTGGGTGTATGTGCACTGTCTTTACCTCAGAGGTCATTCAGGACCTCTTACACACTATTCATTCAGGGCCCACGATACTAGCTTTAGTTACCTGCATAAGCGTTCAGACAAACTTTTGTCCATTCTCTCATGTTTTGGAGAAGAGGTCAATACGTTAGCAGAATGATTGTCAGGACATGTGAGCAGGACTCCAGAGAACTCGAGTGATTGATGCTATTAAACAGATAGCCACCTATACCTGCCAAAATCTTGCACAATGTCCTAAGTGAGGAGGGACTATTAAACAACATCGAGCATGAGCAGGATTGGTCAGGAATATAGATCCTTACAGCTTTCTCCAATTTTCCCTTTCCATAATGCATACAGAGAAAAAAAACAACAACACAACTGTTGAAACTGATGGTGCACTGAAACTATTGCTAATCGACTGAACTAATATTGTCTCTAATTTTACTCTTACACCCATCTATATTTTTTTTAATCTTTTGTTTTAATCTTTTGTCTTAACTTGGATTATAGCCACGCTGGGAGGCCTTTGTTTTTGTTCTGTGTTTGTACAGTGTCTAGCCAGTAGGCTGCTGGTCTGATTAAGACTCACAGGCAGTCTGGTAATGTGAATTATGTGGAATTAAAAACAATACTGCTTTTTGTTCCTGCTACTTCTGCAGAGAGTCTGTGGCTGTGGGAAGCTGAATTCTATTGCTACATATGCATCAATTGAACAATTCACCAAATCCTGATCATTGGTCTGCTGCAAAACTATTACAGGAATTATAACATCAGTGGGTACTTGAAGAGAGAATCTGATTTAATTGTTACACTACAGCTGGAAAAGTAAATAAAAAAAACAGATCAGAAATGTGATTATATCTCAATATGCAAAGCGTGAAACTTTGTGTGCTGGTTTTCAGTTACTTTTTTGATTCAGTGAGAAGTTAAAAAAAATGGATAAAGCAAAAAATAGACAAGGGGAATCTTTCTTTCACTTTGTCACTTTTCCTAATCCTTTATCTTCTTCTTTCCATCATTTCATTTAACATTTGAATGTCCACCAGGGGCATCAACCAGGATTTTAAAGTTGATTAAACTGTATTGTAATCATCTTTTATGACAGTCTTTTGTACAGAAGCTGGGAAAAATCCCATTTCCTCAACATTCTGTGAGAGCTTCTCTAGTTCTTTTTTTTTTTTTTTTTTTTTTACTGTAGAGTCTTTTACTATGGCTGATACTAGAATTCTTTAATTGATTCAGATGTTAATGTCCTTGCTTGTGACCTTGAAGGTGAAAGCTAAGTTTCTTGATGACCTGGACCTCTAAAGCTTCTCCTTACTCTTCCCATAATAAAGGCTTAGCTATATACAACATATATTTAAAATACTATGAATTTTAATATCACAGAATATTAACACTGATAAAAGCTAGGAAGACCACAGGAAAAGTTACTATGAGATTGAATATCATTCTTGCATGGGTTTTGAGTCCTTCATTGACATGAAGGGAAAGGAGGGTTTTATTTTTTTCCCCCCTTTCTTGATATTAAAGAAAGGAATACAATTCCTCCTCAGTTTACTTTGGGGAAAGTAAAATGTCACTTTTACTTCTGTATCGAAGTTCAAAAAAGTGTCTTTCTTGAGTAAATGTTTTGCCTTAGAGCCCTTTATTGTGTCAAATCCAAAGACAAGTTATGACTTTAGTCATGTGTTGGGGCAACTTCATATTTCAACACAACTGAGAGTTTCTGACTATTGATAAAAATAAATGAAGTTCCTACAGAAAATTAAGGTGCCCTGTCAGAGTTCTGCAAAAGTCTGCAAAAACTGACTGTATTATCAGTGGGTAAAGCCAGCTAAAGTTGTGCTTTATAGATAATAATAAAAAAAAAAGTTAGCCTTTTACTGCCATATGGTGCTTCTCCTGTTAATGACTAAGAGGAGATAGAATACTAAAATACGTCTTTAGATTTTGAACTGTGTGAATGACAAGCCCTATCATTTCCTTACTGCAGGTATTTTAGAGGGGTTAACCCCTGCAGGGAAAAAAACCCTCTGTGTTTCAGGAAGAATTCTGTCTTTGTAGGAACAACGAATAATTTCTCACTTCCGTCTTCCCCTGTCAAATCAGAAGAGACAAACAGTCCCTCTATGCCCAAATTCATATCTAGAAGCAACAGAATGAGCAGTACTGAGAAGGATGTCCTATCTCATTCTGCTCACAGAAAAATGATTATGTTGACATTTAGTCTTTGGATAGAAGCTACACTAGAGAGATACAAGAATCTTGTTCCCCCTCCAAAAATGTAGTATCTATGAGAATAACCAAAACCAAATCTCTGAGAATCTAGCTATGTCTCAGGCAGTGTCAGAAGGGTGCAACTGTAAGGAAGTGAAACCCAAAGCTAGTTCTAGACAAAGTCAGACTTCTGATATGAGTGACTAGATTATTTATACCAGGACTTCAGACTGAGATATACTTTTAGAACTATCAGACATACTCTTTTCAAATAGGAGGAGCATTCTCCTGACTCTTCTGAATTAACGTACTATGCCATTAAAAATATTTACTTAAATACGTGCATTTTCAAGAAACAATGCCCTTCCTAGAGCACAGAGCCTCTTAAGACTTATATTTAAAGGAAAGACCATTAAAAAATTTATTGAAAACTTGTGAACAAAAAAAATACAAAAAAAAACAAACATGGATGAAACAGATGAAACAATCTGCTCATATTAATAAAGCCCAAAAAGGATTCATATTGGAACCTTTCCTGTGAACACAAATTTCTGTTATTTAAAGCAGAATTGGCAGACATGACCTTTTGACACAACCATTCTGAATCTTTATTGTTGTGAAATTGAGTCACCATATAGAGAAAGAGAGAGGAAAAAAAAGGAGGGAATAACTACTAATTGTGCAGTCATCTTTAAATTCTTGCTCAAGGAGACTATTAAATGGCAAAAAGGAAGATAAAATGAGAGAGGAAACCAAGATTTCCTTTCAGGTCAATCTAATTTTTCTAACAATTCTAGAAAATACATGCTCAAAATTCATTTTAGAAAAGACATACGTTTAAGTCTTGAAAAATTATTGTACTTGCAATTAAATCTAGATTATAAATTAACATATTTACCTCATTATATCAGAAAGATTGCCTCAGTACCAAGAATTGCTTGTTCTTGACTGATGCAGTATTTCATTATTGTATGGAAACAATGCATCAAAAATAGATTTGGGGAATGGATTGGACTTGCAAACATTTGATCACCTTAATGATGAGTTTCCAGTTCAAGAATTGTCCATTCCCCTTGAGGGGAAGAACAGTCTTCAGATGAAAAGCTTGCCACTGTAATGCTTGCTGAAGAATCATCAAGTGGAGACATAAGTTCAGTCCACCTACTGAATGTGTCAACTTGTGATGTACCCTGAGGATTTGAACCATCTCGTGCCAGAAACAGTGTCTGATTGATTAGACATTGTGCTAAGTTAAGGTCTTCAGGAACGGAGTTTTTGAAACCTATATTTGAGTCCTGCTCAGATAACAGTTGCCTGAGAAGAGTCCAATCCTGTTCTGCAAACTGCTGATCTTCAAGATCCACATCTAGAACTGCTGTTTCTGAATCCATCCTCTGCTCAATTGCTTCTCCAACATCCATCTCATATATTGGAGAAAGGGTTTTTGAAGGCCGGTGCTCAAACATGCAGGTTTGTGCCATTGTGTCATAATCATCTATGTCTCCTGAAATAATTCACAATACTGTACAATGTAAAAATTGCAGATGATCCTCCCCTCAGGGCTGTGTAGAACAAATTTAACTCATTCAGGAAAGATAATCCAACCAGGTTAAAAAGGGGGTGATGGAGGGTTATACAAAATTGACAAAATTTTAGGCATTTATTTCCTATATAAAAAACAAAGTATGGTTTATAAATCAAGTTAAAGCAGCAATCACCACTGGTAATTAACAATAACCTCCATAATTAAGTTTCTGATACAGAAAATGACAATGTAAATACACATTTAATGCACATGAAATTTCTCATTTACTACATAAATTAAATTTAGACCAGGAGGTGCATGGAGGGAATTAATAGAGAATGATTACTGTATGGTGACTTAAGCCATGTCAGCTTAGAAAAGAATTAAAAACAAAATACTTCATCCACAGGCTTATTTCTACACTACACATGCAACGGCAGCTGCAGGCAAGGGCAAGCAAACTTAAAAAATAAAATAGTACAACTTTTGTTGTCTTTGTGTTATATGGTCTGGCTGAACATAGATCATCATCAGCATTTCATTGCTCTTGAATACACAATAGTTGATAACACTATTGTATATTTTTGATGGGAAAAACAGACTGAATTATTGGTATAAAGACAAAACACAAAACAACTAGACAAGTATTCATCTAGCCACATCAAACAAGTTAGAACTCTTCTGTGAATAAGCATTAGTTCTAAGTATAATCTCTCTTTTAGGAAATAAGCTTTTACTGGTAAAATTTAGAATTTTAGACATCTCATAAGCTCTAAATCAGAGTTCAAACCTGCTCCCACTGACGTATATGGCAAATATTCAGTTATATTCAATGGGAGAAGGACCCAAGTTTGTGTATAATATATAACTAAATAAATTACAACAGTAATACATATAGCTGTTCAGGTAAACAGTTCAGTGCGCTTTAGTTAAGGTTATTACTGTAGTTATTGCACATCCCATTCAGACATACTATGTATTGTCAAGCAGACAAAAAAAAAGCTAAGTTTCCATCAAAAGTTGATGCTGTCAATGTTAGATTGGATCAAAAATAACTACAGAAAGCTGCATCCAATTTTTATTTTAGCATTACATTTAAATCTTTTCCTGTAGTAGTTAAGTTTCTCATTGAACAGCATGGTATTTATGGATATTTCAGACAATCATTCTTTACCCTAGTGAAATACTTAAAAATACTTAAATTTAATATAATTTCAGCCAAAATTAATTCAGTTTAGGATTCAATCCCAGGCAAATTCTCAAAGCTTTCGCTAGTAATTTGCTCTTGAATGACTGAACATTTCTATTTCTGTACATTACCTGGAAGTAAATCAGTATTAGCGAATTCAGTAGGTGATGGTTGACTGTCTCTCACTTGACCTTCCTGAGTCAGTACGTGATTCTTACTGGCTTCTACAGGTTTTGCAGAGTTGCTCTTTTGCATATCAGCATTTGTTTCTCTTTGATGAAGATCCAAATGACATGGTCTTTCTTGAGATTTTGCATCATTGTCTAAGTATTTATTGCACTGCTGAAACTCAATAGCCACCTCATTCTTTATATTTACTTTTTGAAATTCTCCTGGACATAGACTAGCCTCTGAATATACTTTCTCTGGGCAATTTGGTTCAGTCACTGACGTACCTTGATTCTCCTTCCCTGGCATTTCAGGGCCATGAAGAGGTAGGAGACAACCTTCACTTTTTTCCAGTCTGTTGTCTCTATCCTTAGCCTGTTTGCAATCCTGGAATCCATCTTCAATTTCCAATGAGTATCTTGAATAAAAAGTCTTTCCATGGTGCTCTTGAGAAACACTGTCAAATACATCTGAAGGAGTAAGAGAATCTATTGAATGCTGATGTGAAGGATGAGTTTCTGCTCTATCATCAGATCCCAATTCTTCACATTCATCTACTGAAAGCAAAACAGATCGTTTGAAATTTTTAGTTTTAGAAAACTCTTGTCTTGCACTATCGTTTTCTGTTGCATCTTCAAAAGCTAAATTATCAATTCCTTGGAACTGTTGAGTGGGAACATTTGATGGAGGAATATTTTCTGCAGCATTTTCTGCTTCAGATCTGTCATCTTCTGTTTCATCAGCAGAAGAAGAAACTTGGTCTGCTTCCTGAGTAAACTGTGCATTGCCAAAAGCAGAATTTTCAGTTTCTTTAGTATTGGTCCTTGCACTTCCCTGCTGGGACCAAATTTCTTTTTTTTTTCTTGGTATTTCATCATCACTTGTTGAATTAACACGGAAGAGATCAGAACCTTCTTTTTTCATTTTTACTTCTATTCTTAGGCTGCTGTCATAAATTTTTAATTCTTCAGGTGTGCTAGTGTCACTGCTGCTTCTTCCAAGAAAATCATGGCATAACATAGTGCTGCATTTAGAAATCCCTCTTTCATTGGATCCTTCATCATCCTGAGAGCCTCCAGCATCATAATCTTCTGATCTTGGTTTTATATCATCAGAGGATGTGGTGGCACTGCCAGTATCTGATTCGGGACTCTCTTTTGGATCTAGTGCACCAGTACTCCAGTGGTCCACAAAGGGAATTTCTGCATTTTCTTGGTTTTCTGGCATTTCCATGGAATCAATACCTTCTGTGTAATGATGTGCACATTTGTCCCTTACTCCTTCTGTGGAACATTTGGAAACATCATCTAAAGCTACTGTAACTGATTTGTATTCAGTCAGGGCTGATGTATCACACAACTTATCAGCTGAAAGAAATCCCTCCATATGAATATGAGGAGATGATGTTACATCTTTATTGGTTATCCTTTCGGAAAAGCTTGGTAAAGTATTTTCACCATGGTTAAGACCCGTATCACTGCTTAATTTATCACTTTGTTTGATGCAGACTGTTGTTGCTTTTGAATGTTCTACAAGTTCTCCTGAAGCAGTAGCCTTTTGATTGGTTTCCTTGGAAAAGTCTGAGTACCCATCACTGGTAGACTGCACTTGACAGTGAAATTCAGCAGTATTATCATCTGTCTTTCTGTCTTTATTTTGTTGAATTGCAGCCTGATCTCCACAGATTTTTCTTGCTTCCATTTCATTTTGCAGTGAAACATGCAATTTAGAAAGAGTTTCTTCTATAATCAGAGGCAAAGATTTAGACTGTGATTTGTATTCCTCATTTTCAGGAGGATCCAATAATTTTTGTTTATCAGGTAGGCAGGATTGATCTTCTCTGCTACCTTCCATCATAGATTTTAGACATTCACTTTGCCTTGCAGAACCGCATTCATTATTTTCATGAAGCTGAACTGCCACAGCATCAGCCATATTTTTTTCAAGATTCTGTCCAGGACTTCTGTGTTCTGAGGTGTGCATATTCTTCTGGACAACAGGAGATTCACTCCTTGAATGTTTTGGGGCAGAGGACTGAGATTTTAATACAGATTGACCAGCTGTTTTCAGTTTCGGGTCTTTATTATTCATAATCTCACCATGCTTTGATGGAGTCTGAGTTTTGGGTGTTAGTGTTTTTGCAGCAGCTTTTGTTACAGGTGTTTGAGACTGTTTAACACTCTTCTTCTTGGCTGAAGGAAGTTTTTCTGGGAGTGCTGTCTGAACCAGGTGCTGTACCACATTTTTTTCTTCATTATGTTTTGGAGACATTCCTGATTTCAGTGAGTTTGGTGATTCCACCATAGGTCCTAACAAACCATGAACAAACAGACAAAGATTGTAGATTTTAGTCTATGTATATGCACTGAATTTAGGTTAGTGTGCATTTGTATTGAGAAACAGGTTACTCAACTTTTCATGCAACTAAGGGATTTAAGGCTTGCTAAAGAATCAAGAGTTGAGATCTTAAATACAAACAAGATGAAAATGCCATCCTGCATTTATATGCCATCTTTGGAATGAAAGCACTTTGTAGACTATACCTGAAGGAATTTGACCAGTCACCAAAGTAGTCATCACTGGAGTAGAAAGCAGCAGCTATGTAATAGTGCATAAAAACACCACATAGCAGTTAGCACAGGAAGTGATGAGTCCTGTATTCAATTTATATTGTAGAGGAAATGACAGGAGGTACAAACTAATTGCATTACTTGTAATGTGATTAGAATACCAGAATGAACATCCCTGCTCTGTCTGATCATACTGCAAGATCTCTAATGACCATATATTGACAGGACCTGTGGTTTCTGTATCATAATGCATATAAGATAACGCGACTGGAATGTTCTTTCCCAACCCTAGTAAGTGCTAGATCCAAATGGGATTAGAAAGAGCTCCATCCTTAACACTTTGTATTTTCATAAAGCTGGTTTTCCTCTCTGTGCTCTATAATGTCATTTCCCACACTTCCTCTGAACAGCTGTTGAAGTTGAATATTAGTTCATGGGGGTAGGTCAGCATTAGCAAAACATTTACTGGGGGGGCAATCAACAAAAAAGGGAGGCATAAACTAACAGTTCTTGAAACAGTCTGCAGTCTGGATCTTTGATGCATATTGTAAGTGCTTGACCTGCAGGATTTCTATTGAACTCAGTCGTAGTTTTAAGTGCAGAAGTGTGAGCTATTAGCAAATAAAAGACTCGGCAAAGCAGAAGAAAACACCAATTGGCAGAGAAAGCCATCTCTAAATATTCTGAAATAGACATTCATTTACATTTTACAATTTAGTGTTGTCATCAATAGTGAAATATGGAAAATAAAATTGTTCAGAAGATTTTGCCAGTGCTTGCACTAAAAATAAAAATAAAAAATTAAAAAAAAAAAAAAATCAAACAAACAACCACCAGCCAAACAAACAAAACAAAAGACACCCTCCAAGTTTTTGCAAAAACAATGCAGGACTGTTTCATTACCACTGGAAACTTTACCTTGATTTTTGGGGGAATTGGTAGGTGTGTTCTGAGCCTTTTGCTGTGTAGTAGAGTTGCTACTCACATTCCCTTTTTTCTTTAGGACAGCTTGTGCATTTTGTTCATTGCACCCTTTTCCAGCTGACTTTTTTGTTAGACTGCAAAGAAATTATTATATGCATTATTTTCAAGCATAAGATCTAGCAATGCTTGATTATATTTGAACAAGCAATATATGTGTTTTAATGTACACACACATATATATAAACATTGAAAAACCAACCTAAACCAGGTACTTTTTTGGAAAGAAAATATACACCTATGTATGTATATAGGCATACACACACACACATTTATGTAAATATAAATGACAGTTGTCTTATTTTCACAGGGTTTCAACTGCCTTCCCGTGCAGTATTTTGCAGTTCACTCTAAGCTATCCCAGAAATACTAAGTTTGCAACACCTTGTGTAGTCATTAACTGTTCCAAGTTTACAGAGTTCTGAATGACCTACAACAACGTACAAATGATTAGCATGAAACAATCCAACATGAAATCCAGTGTTTCCAGTAACTATTTTTTTTTTAAATAACATGCAATAGACAATCATTCTGAAACATACTCAGGTTAGAAGTAACATGTTGGTTTAACAGTAAGTTTAATAGTTTAACTGAAAAAAAAGACTTCACAAGCATGCATCCATACAAACTAAAAAAGCATATTATTAACAAACCTGCTTGTTGCAGCATTAGCCTCAAGCTCAGTCTTTTTTTTTTTGTTGGTGACTCCATTTGATGTCTTCAAAGAAGACTTTGTTATTACTGTTGTAAAATAAATTCAAAGTTAAATATAAGGAAAAATGCATTGCATGTAAGTAGTGAAAAATTCTAATACATGACAGTCAGCTATTGAAAACTGCAGAGATGCTAAACATGTAAAATTCTTAACATATGGCTCTCAATTTATGATAGACTTTAAAAATAAATAAGTAAATTACCAGTACGTTTTTTTCCTTCCTCTACCAATTTATCCTCTTTGGGTTCTTCTGCCTGTTCGCTAGCAGTCTGTATATCCGTGCTCGAGTTCGTTAACTTGCTGGATGCTCCTGCCACAGTCACAATGGATGGAGATTCCTTCCCTGTGTTTTTTTTCAATGGTTTTGTTTTGATTTGCACACTTGTGGTTACAGTCAGTACTTTAGGCCTGGCACCTGCAATTTTTCCTTCATGGTTCTTTAATCCTTTGCCACTGCCTGAATTTTTTTGTCCGCTTGCAGATGTCTTTTCAGTATCTTGCCTGGTAGGCATGCTTTCAGCCTTTGTATTTCCGTTATTTTCTATTTTTGTTTTGATGACAGCTCTAGCCTTTGGCGAAGCAGTTTTTTCTCCAGGTTTTGAATCTTTAGTAATTTTGGAAACGGCTTTTTTGCTATCTTTTCCCTTTGTATCCTCATGCTTTGAAGTCTTATTGGCAGTGTTTCTGTTGGTGCTTGATGCATGTCCAGATGCTCCTAATCCATCAGATTTCATTTTATCCTGATTAGTGGAAGAATCTCTTCCACAATCTTTCTTGCCGTGTTCTGTCCAAGAAGTATTCCTTATACCAACAGATTCAGTACCGGGTTTATTTAGCTAGAACAGAAAATCAGAAAAATAAAACAGAAGACTAGACTAAACAATCATAACCTGTAACTTCTGAAACAGCTATTTATTAAGTAGTACATGAATCTAAAACAACAAATTTCTGCATTGATATAATTTTTAAAAATTATATTTTCAGCTCAGATTGCTGGCTTACAAAAGTACCAGAAAAAAATCTAGAGTGCCCCGTTTATTTTTTTGTCTTGCAAAATGCAGCTCTGTATATAGGATATAGAAATACCTGAGCAGAGTCTCACTTTTACTTTAGACAATTTTTTCTGTTATGTATTACTACTGTCTGCTGATGGAAGGAAACTTTTTTTGAGCTACATATGCCTATTTTCCAAGGAGAAATAAAGACTATGAATTATTAGAAACATAAAAATTATTTTGAAATACGTGGTTTTTTTTAAACCATTACCAAAGTATATCCATTAGATAAGTGATGATAATTATTCTCTCTCTTAGGTAAAGATATTTTGAAATATGGAGAATTAAGTACATGAAATGGAATCTTTGTGTAATTGCAATGTATCCATGACCATCAAGTCATACAAAACCCACAGTAGTTGTCTACTTAATAGTAACCTAATTTTGAGCAAGAATCTCAGAGGTGTTGTTGTTCAGGGCATTAAAACATAATTTTCATGGCAGGGAGCGTAACAGACTCACTGCTGCCATGGCTTGTGATAATAGTAGAGATTTGTTAGCTCAGTATCATACCATTTGCTCTGGGAAACAGATCTGTTTCATTATGTAGCAGCAGGGGAATGTGAGATTCTGAACACAAATTCCAATCTTTTATTTGAGCTTATCTGTTTGACAATGTAGTAGAGCACAGGCTGAGTCCTAAAATGTTTCTAGTAATGGACATCACTGATTCTGCAGAAATAAGAGTTCAAGAGAATACAAATTTTCAAAAGGAGGCTGCATTAATTAATGTGACAAATTAACATTGAATATAAAACAAATGACAAAAATAGTTACGTTCACAAGCTTTCGAGTACTTTTAATGCTCAGATATGAAGGTTTACCTGAGAACTAGTGAATACAGGTTTTTTGCCAAGTCTTCTGTCATCACCCTTGTCAAATGCAGCTGTAAAGAGGAAAAGCACTTTCTTTAATATTTAGCAGAAAAGAAGGGAGACAGAAAACAATTCAGCCTACTCAATTAGCATCTTTTGAAATCAGGAAGTGATTTTTTGGGTCCTGTAATTATTTTAAGGCGGCTAATTTTGGTGACATGGCAAATGTTAAGAGGAGAAACAGCTTTAAATTTGGAACAGAAATTGTGATATTTGTAATGAGGTCACATGGCCACAAGCAAGTTTTTTAACTCTTACTTTAACACTTGTTTCCTCATTTTCATAGTAAGGCACTTTTGTTGATCCAAGCTTACCTTATTTAAGTAACGTAAGGCTTGAAATACACTGAGACCTTGGAAAGCGTATACAAAAATTTACAAAAAAGACAGACCTACAGATTTAGAATACTAATGACTTCAGTGTGACATACTGTAATTTAAAGATTAAGTATTTATAATATTTAAACAGGATATTGATTACAGAAAGGTAAATTAAGTTAGTTTTCAAATGTGGTAAAGCCAAAGTATCTAAATGTACTGAACAGTGCCTCTTTAGACATCATGAGAGTTATCTCCGTGATTGTCATGTGAAATTTTCAGGCAGTGAATGCCTCTTTTTCTTTTGACTGTTCTACTCTGGGAGAGAAGCATTTTTCAATAAAGCTTTTGAATTAATTGTGCTTGTAGAATATAAAAAAGATATTTATAGACACTATACAGACCCTGAATCAATAAGTTTTTTTTTTAAACTATTTTTTCAGCTGAAAAAGAGGTTTTACAAAAAATGTAGTTAAAATTAAGCATTCAGTTCTTCTTGTTCTGACATAGTATTTGTACATATACAAAAACACATCAATTTATAACAAACAAAAAATCTAATGAATTCTAATAGAAGATATTTTTTATATATTTCTGTAAAAATCAAACGAGAAAAGATATACTGAAAATGGCACACCAGGGACCTATATCCCTTTTTCCAGCAATGACTCTGCACAATAATACATATTAAGATAAAAGCCATTTAAACTTGAACCTAAGAAAACACATGACATGTTGTGATTGGGAAAAAAACAAAAAACAAAAACAAACAAATAAAACACCCAAAAGCTACACCAAATAATTTCTTTTTTTGGCATTTTTCCTCTTCTGTTACAGTGTTCCATTTATAGATAGGCAAAATCTAAAAAAGATCCCCCCCCCCCCCCCCCAAATCTTTTAAGATGAAAGTTGATTTAAATTATCTAAGGCAAATTTTACCTGAAGATTAAAATTTGTCTACCGATATTACGTGATTGCTTTGCCTGTAATTAAAAACAGATAATGCATGGGAACATTTCATCTTGGTTGTTTACAAATAAACTGTATGCTAGCTCTGAGTTCAGGTTTAATTTAGAGAAAAACAAAACAATATCTGTAAAGATGGAGTTTGGACAACTAAGGCACATCTCAGTCTTAAGTATTTCGTTTTGTATTGAAAGCACTGGTGCAAAACAGCCTAAACATTATGTACAATAAGGACACAAGCATACTAAAAATGCCCCCCCCCCGGCCCCCCCCAACAAACAAACAAAAATCCTCTGGTTTCTGAAGCCAGCTCCTTAGCCTCTGAAAAACTTCATAATCCTGAAAATAATCAAAATCTGTTTCATGCAGGTTTAGCAGTGAGATGTTAGTGGGCTACACCCTTAAATCATGCTTATAAAAGACTGACACTGCATCTTTACCTCAGCGTGCAATTCTAGAATAAAATTTTCATCAGCCTACAGGCATGAACAGCTCTATAACTAGCATGGTCTAACCTCTAATGTCCTTAACAAAATGAACACTGAAACGTTTACCTTTTTTGAGTCAAAATGCTTTCATTTTATACAAGTCTTACACTGTACTGTCACAGCTAATATTCAGCTGCAACTCCATCATCAGTTCGCACCCGCAGAATACTTGTGTACTTCAGCACAAAGAAAGGCTCAGAACAAAACCTCCTTTTTGTTGGAAGGGCTGCCTGTCCACATTTTTAGAGCACAGTGCAGCTCCTTAGGGGTTCTCTGCAGTAGCATACACAGGATCACAATACCAATCAACTGTGAAGTCAAGCTAGCTGCAGTTACTCACAGAGCCTGAGATAAGCATTATGCAAGAGACAAACAATATTTATACATTATGTATAAAATTATAAAGGATAGAAACTGAATTCATAGAATGGGTAATCTGCTTTGTGTAAATTTAATATTTCCACGGTGCTTATCTCCTTAAAAATGAGATAGATAATGTCTATTAATCCTACTGCAGTATTTTAAATGACTTAGAGTAGCTGTAAACAAGGGGAGAATCAGCATACCCATCTCTGGTTTCTATTACATGCTCTCCTAAAAATAAAAGCAGGGGAGACGTCACAGAAAATGACTTACTGATTTCCATGTTTGAAACTAGCTAAGCGTGCATCTACTCTAAAACACCATTTCAGAAACCTACTGCATCACATATTGTGCTTAATTTGTATCTGGCTCCACAATACCACCTACATTTTATTTGCTAAACAGATTGCTAAAATATTCTAATGCCATTTTATGCCAGACATACCTGCTTGTATTTTCTGTTGATGGTCTGGTCTCATCAGCTTCCAGCTTTCTGTGTGACGAACAGCATAAAAAGACTGAACCAGGAAGACCCAGAGCTTATCACGCAGAGCCTGGATCTTGCACGTAAAACCCTGTGTTCAAGTAACAAATCAGCAGCTGGCGAGAGGCAGATTGTCATAGCAACCAGTCATTATTCCTTGCAGAATCTACTTACTCCCTAAGCTAGATCAATGATGTCATCACTTATATTTTATAATGGCCTGGTAGATGGGGATGCTGTTTTTGAAGGATTATTGCCCACCACGGTAATTTTTATAATGCTTTGATACCAAATCACTCCAAGGCATACTAAAGCACTAGAAAACACTGCATTCCTTTTTTTTCCTCCTTCTTTTTCCTATTTTTTTTTTTTTTTTAAATGAACCCCTTAATAGCTCTTCGCTGTCAGCTGTGTCACAGCAAGGTCAAATACTCTAGGGAAAAATAATGTATCTGATTAAATTTTCATTGCTTTTACCAAGAAGATCTACAATAGCACCAGATTGCAGTAATTCATTTAGCATTTATTTTTCATTCTTTGCTTGTAGCATCATTCCAGATTTTAATCAGTATGTCATATTATTCATGAATTATTCCCAGCATTTCAGTCAACCACAGCTTAAATATCTTTATTCATTATTCAGACTGTGGAAATATACATGGCATGTTACACACAGACTGACACTTCTCCCCAGTCCAACACACACTCACTAGATTAGGCAGCCCTTGCTTCAGAAAACAGTCTTAAACCCAGATGTAGCTGTGACTTTTAGAAAATGCAGAAGGGGGTTAGATATATAGAGAAATAGAGAATTAAACTCTTCCCCTTTAAATTTTAGGTAATTAAACATTTTGCTAAGTTTTTCCTCATCACAAATTTAAAGTGCTAGTAAAGATCAACAGAGCAAATGGTGCCCATGGGACTTCCATTCTCAGGAATACTTTTTTTTATGGCCATATATAGGGTTTCTCTTTAAAAGAAAAATGTTAATATCCAGTAAACAAATGCCAATGTCTTGGGCACTTCAACCTGAGCTCAAAGTACATCATATGATTTGAACTCTCAAGTGAAAAGACTAGAATAGGTTGTCCTACAGAAACTGCACGTGGCAAAACCTACCATCTCCTTCACATTTGCAGAGTCCAGCAATGTATCCACAGCTACAAGAAGAAAGCAGCTATTTTCGTTATTAATACTTTTTTCAATTGCATTAAAGATTAGTTCGAGAAGGTCAGGTTTGCTGCTCATTGCCTGAGCCTGAGGAAACAACAAAAGGCAGCCATTTAAAACAAAAGGGTGTGCACTATGCAAAAACATTACTGAACAGAAAGGGTCTGCTATTATGCTGGTGCAGGAAGCTGAAGTATCCATTCCTGTGTATTCCTTTCACACACATCCCACCCCAGGCCTCTTACAAATAATCTTGAGAACTCTTGCTAATTTAAATTTTAGGAATAAACATGCTGTGATGAATTTACGGCCACATGTAATTCTAAATTCAAAGACAAAGTGTCCTAACATCTCCATATTTAAAATCCTCTACACATTAAACAAACAAAACTTTTAATGGGAGAAATGAACTCCCTCTATAAACGTGTTTTCTAACTAAGACTTGCAGCATTGCCAGTAACTTGCAACAAAGATCAGTGGAAGTTTGAGGATACTGCTAATACTTATAATAATTCCTGTAAATACCTGTTGTAATCTGCGGGTCCAAAGATAGGAAAGTTCTTTGGAATTTTATGTATATACTTATTATCTCTTTGTGACATAGAAATTGTTCCACTAAATTCTTGTGTGAACACTTGTCTTAGCTGAGGCACATACCCAAATGCAGTATTAACCCTTAATAATGCTTTATAATACTTAATGCTGCCTTTTTTTCCCCGTATTACTGTATTTTAAAGCAGAAGTTGAAAGTTGCAGTTTTTTAACAGCCTGAACTATCCAAAGCCTGATATGATTCAGTTTACTTGGAGACACAAACTAACTTGAGGGCACTTTCACCTGCAACAAAGTATAGAAGGCTTCACTTTGTACTACATGTAGGAAGTTTGCCACAATAAACGTTATGCATTTTTCTTGTAGCCTAGATGCCACCGCCACAGCTGCCTCAGTCCACTTCACTTGGGGAAGACTGTTGATTAGCCGGTCACTTTCCATCAAAAAGAAAGAAGCATTCTTGTGGTTCTTAGAAAATAAAAACAGCGATTAGCCTGTTGCCTAAATAATTGCTGCTTATAAAATAACTTCTGTTCAGTTCCTGAGTACTTATACAAGGATCCAATGATATATTCATTTCCCTTTTTAAAAATAAATGTGGCTTTTGATAATTCTGAACATTATAGGTACCTTTGAAACTAAAAGAGAAAAAAAATCTGTTGCTCTGTTTTGTCTACTGAAGTTAGGCAGTAAAGTGTTCAGTACCTTTTATTGTACTTTTCAACTGTCATTACATACATACTGCAGTCCTTAAAATCCCACCTGATACGATATTACTTAACAGAGAAAATCATTTTAGGTCACTGCAAGATACAATAAATTCTTTAATAAAATGCGTAAGTGAATGCTTTAGTTGATTGTGGATGATCCAGCATTCAGAATACATAAGCATCCAAGCATTTTCATAGCTATGAATCCTTTTGCCTTATTTAATGGAGACATCAAATATGTCTTCTCATATGAAGAACTTATCTTCTTTTTTAACTGACATTTCTCTAAGAAGCACGACTGTTATGTTTATAGGCAAATTTGAAAGAAAAGAAAACCAAATTCCAAATATCTACCTCCCTGGTCAATTCTTTTGCTTCTTTCATACTTGTCTAAGCATTTGCATTGCCTCATCAAATCAGTAACCAAGGGCAACTTCTACTGGCTGATATGTGACTTAAAATGAGCTTGCAATTTATTAGGGTGGATGCACATTAGGATGGATTAACAGCTTTACTCAACATAACCTAGCAGGTCACTAATAAGTGATGTGGCAAGATCAGTAACAGTGGAGAAAGCAACAATCCAGATTTGACACACACACACACACAAACAACACTGTAAATTCAGATTATAACCATGTTTGGCCCATGCAATTAAAAAGCAGTGAGGATTTTGTTCATGCATATTGCAGTTAAAGCATAACATCCGTTATGCTGTTGAACAGCCACTGTTTAAGTCTGTGTTTTATTATTTTATGCAGCTGCAGGTAAAACAAGTTTGTTAATATGCATTTAAGGTAAAATAAGGATTAAGCGTGTGTTTACGGCTTGATCTTTCTCCCACTGGACTCAATTGCAAGCTTTTGAAATTGTCGAGGATTCACCCCTGCTTGTAAGGCAATAAGCATTCACCCCCTTCATATACGTCCAATGAAACACAAAGTGCTGTCAATGACATCTAATTAAACCAGCCCTCAGCAGGAGGGTCCCTATCTGAGTTTTACTTCTCCTATTATAATGTTTTTCCTACTCATTCTAAAAATGGTGTCCACTTTACTTGCCTATAAAAGTGTAAATCTATGACATATCATTAAGTAGTACCTGGATGGTGTTTTAAGCTGCACTCCTCTTTTAACATTGCTGTGCTTGTCATTTTGGCTGCCCAGAGATTTTCCATTCAGCAGTCTCCTTTTCTTTGTCCCTTTTTGTCCTCTAAGCATTGCCTGTGCTTAAAAGCTTTGATATTTGCAAGATTGATTAATGGCAGGCTCAAGAGTCATACTGTTTAACTGGGTGTGACTGTTAAAAAGTTCTACAACAGAGAACTTAGAGGATTGCAAAACATAGGGCAGCTCCTGCAAAATGTTAGACTTTCTTCTTTCTCTCTCAAGCAACTTGAAGCATTTTTGCAGATTCTTGGTTTTAGAAATTTCAGTGGGAATTCCACAAGTGGAATGGGTGTCTTAAGAGCTTGGAAATAAATGGTCACTAATCAGAACTGTTCTGTGGGCAGATAAGGCTTATGCTTTATTTTTTAGAATTGCAATTAGAAAAGTTTTCTAGTCTTCAGTCTATAAAATATTGGTGAGTCTTGCAAAGACCCACCAACAAAAATCCTAACTCAGCAGAATGGAAACCAAAATACACTTTAGTCTGGACTCCAAAATGTTCTGGAGAGGCTGGGTACACAGTTGGAGCAGTACGAAGTACCACAGGTTCTATGAAAGCTGGTAGCTTCAACATAGCTCATATATTTCAACACAAAATCAATACCACAAAGCTACACACACATTCTGGGAACAAATGAGTGTACTGATTTAATACAATGGCAAAATACTCCTACTATCTTAAAAGCCATAGCTACTATATTCTGTCAAGAGTTGATGCATGCTGGTAGAAGGACTGGTTATTATAGCTACTCACAAGCTTCTCCTGGTACTGCCACATAGATCTGAAATCTCTTGTTTTTCAGGCCTTCACCTGAATACAGACTAGCAGCCACCGCTTACAGCTGACCTACTGGCATCAACACTTGATGGGATAAGTATTCTCTTGATAAATCATCCAGAAAGGCCCCAAGAAGCCTTCACAGCACTTTCAGCAAGGAGCAGTTCTTGGACAGAATTATTTGTCAGTACATCTCTTGAGCTAAGGGATATGTTTAGCAGCCATACCTAAGCTAGTTACCTTGAATAAGAGTAACAAGACACAAGAACAACTTTAGCATGAGATACACAAGCATTCTGGAGACCATACATACTCAGCTGTCTAGTGTATGCTAGAACCAAAATTGTTTTGTGAACATTAGCTGAGCTAGTTAGATTAAACTGTGTATGCCAATCCACGTTAGTTGTACTTATATATACACACAAACAGTCATGCCTGACAACAGCTGTACAGATTTATCTTTAGCTCCTTTACCTGCTCTTTATATTTCTACAGCAATTCACTCTATTTCTAGGCTAATTACTGGGCTAAATTCCTGTTAAAATAACTGATTTGAACTGGATCTGTTAAGTCAGCATTGATGATAGTTTTATACACAAAGACTATTATAAAATATTTACATTTAGGCAGATCAAAATTGGAACAATGTAAATACATGCTACAAACAATGAATTCTGAACTGTGAAGGGACCAATTAAGTACTGTCATCTGTGAAGTCGAAGATATGTATACTATCCTGTTACTTTATTTTTGAAAGATGGCTGGCATTTAAACTGATGGTTTGTGATCACTGCTAGCCAGTGATCACCTGAAGTCTGGAAAAAAGAAAGGTATTATGTTCCAAATTAGAACATAGGTAAAGAGGAGAAGACAGTCACAAACAATGCGTGCTGCTACCTAACATAAAATTTGATACAGCAATTTGCTGCTTCTCACTCTTTGAATATTTAATGAATGCTGTGCTGTGATGTCAGAGCTGTTTCATAAAGTCTTTTAGTATTATTATGCTGGATTATTATTATTTTGTATTATTATGCTGGACTTCCATGTGATTTTTCACTAGACTTTGTTCCATGAAGCATAGCAACTACATCAAAATCTGTTTCTTAAATTGTTATTTTAACGGGAACTTTTATGCAGTATATATGTACTACAGATCTAAAATACTGCTATTATTATTTCTTAAATTGCACTCTACAGCTAAATAAGCAAAAAATTTATGCCACTGTTTTTATATAAAATACACTATATACGACTTACCAAAGACTTAATCAACATAACAAGACAGTTGTTCTGAAGTTCAGGAGGTAAACTGGCAAAGCTTCTCTCTGACAAGCATTTTGCAAAATGTTTTCCCACCCATCTGTTGAAAAAAAAGTCTTAAATAATAAAGATGAAAAATGTTCCATCGTCACTTGTAAGTGTATGTGATCCCTGTAACATATTGTGAGGAAAAATGTTTTAAATGTGAACTTTTAATGTCAAAATAAACCCAATCTCTCAAGGGAAAATTATTTCAACAGGAAATAGAGAAATGGAAAACATAAACCATAACTTAATTTGTTTTACTTACTTCATGCAGGCAGCATATAGGCTTTCCACTCCCAGTGAATGAGCAATAGCCATGCATTCTAGTACAGGTTGCTGTTTTCCAGGAATAGGCTGGAATTGTTATAAAATCACCACAATTATTACACATTCTGAGATGGAGAAACTGTACAGAAGTACTTCAGTTCAGAGTTTCTGTTAGCCACCACAGTATTTAAGTTTGATTGCCATAATAGGGAATAGGGAAGTCATCTGCTTCCTCACAGGTCAACAAAGTAGCATTCAGCCTAATGCCTAAAAATGCTTGTCTCCAAGCTGTTGTTTGTTTTTAAACTATTTTTTATTGGAGAGAAATAGATTTGAACTATATGCCCATGAAATCTGTTATGCATGTATATAGTATTTCCATATTCCTGCTTCTGTTACGAACAATTACATGTGCCATGGAATGTATTAAATTATACTTAATGTAATTTAATGTTTAGTTAATGGGATGGAATGCTGCTTTTCATCAGTTGTGGTTTACAAGTTTCTATAAATAAGTGGATGATACCCGCAGGGCTTACGCCAATCACCAATGCTACTGAATTTAATGGATTTACACATATGAATAGGTTCTGCTGACTTAAGGTCACATGGTTGTTAAGTATCTCATCTATATGATCTGTAAGTAATAGAATCAAAATTATTTCTCTAGGCTTTACAATTCACAAAGTAGCATGAGGACTGACACACCTTTTGGAAAAAATTGCAGTAATCTCTCTTCAAAATGTAGATAGCTACTTCTTTCAACCCATCTAGCCCATACATATCTGCAATGCCCAACATGCGACTAAAGAGAAAGCAGAAACAATAGAAATTAAAAATCATTTTGATTTTGCTTACAATTTACACACTATTTTCACCTCTTTATTCAGTCAGAAGTTACTGCAGAAAATAGATTGATAACCAAATGTGAAACTTGCCAAAGAATAATCTTCAAACAGAAGCATGTACAGACCTAAAAATAATCTCCCAACCACTGAGAGTGGTACCACATTTCTATATAAAAGTAAGGCTCAGCTACTGGCTGAGTTTAAAAGACTCTCAGTTCCTCTACTTTAAGAGTAACAAGTGAAAAAGATACTTGTGCCAGTGGAGTTTTGGCATTCTGTAATTTGTGCAAGGGTTACATAAAATGTTAGCAATGACATAGTGTCTGAGAACTGTGCCTCTTCCACATATTAGAAAGCACAGTGAACAAACTATTGATAATCTATATAGAAAATAAGGTATTTATTATTATCTAAATTCATTATATAAAAGTTGACATTGGGGAGCATATTGTAAACAGTTCCACATTTTTAATTTAGATGTAAACTTTGACCAACAATTTCTAGCATTGAGAACTTGTAGTTTTTCAATGTAGTTTTTCAGATGTAATTATTATTATTATTATTTTTTTTTGGCAGAGTCCAAAAGCTAGTATATAAATTACTTCAGAAAACAATTCACACATTTTAGATGTTATTTCACTAATACAGGATTATTGTACAATAGCAACATAAAACTGGGATAAAAAAAATAACAGAATAAAATGCCAACAATAACATTTGTTGCTATATATATATATATATATATATATATATATCATCATTTATGGATCTAAGACGAATTACTTAGCCTTTGCATCAAATGCTTGTATCAAAATATATTCCAAATAACAACTTTTACATATTTTACATGCTGTGGATGTTGTTCTGAAAGCTAAAAGGAACATACAAGCAAAATGTACATAATTATGGTATGAAACACCCTCATGTTTTTCACTGTCCTCATATAATATTCCAAAAGCATCTGGCCCATCTTTTTCAATAGCTGCTGAATAAACAGTATTTCTTCAACAGCTCTATTTTTGGATTTTCCTCAAGTACGTTTAGGTGTAATAATCGTTTTATTTGACATCTTTGTCTTATTTATATTCTACAAGATTTTTTTTTTCCTTTAGACTCTTAACTGAGAAAATATAGAACAAGCACAAACTGCAATTAAAAGTAATAAAAGTTGACATATACCCAACATCAACTTCATCTGGGAAGTCCAGAATAGCTCCGTATATAAAATGCAAGATGACACTCATTTCTATATGGCTTATGCTGAAAAAAAATGTAAGAAATAGAGACAAGTTCAGGACAACTACCACATTTCTTCGCCAAAATACATTAATCAGAATACATCATCCAGCCTTACCAATGGAAGGTAATGACCTGATAATCCTAAAGATCACTGCAATGTAAAATCTGAATTATCAACATTTTGGCTGAACTTTGCTACTCAGTAGTCTTGCTGAATTTTTGCAGTACTTTAAATCTTTGAAATTAGTCATAAGACGACTATTACCATCTTCTAGTAAGATTTGATGTAATTACCTAAATATCTAGATTACTTATGCTGATAATATGCAGAAAGGATTTTTTTTTAAATCTTCTCTAAGCCCCTTACTACTAGTAAGTCAATTACTAAGTATGTATTTCAAAATTGTTTTATAATATTTTTAATTCATTACTTTTATAAATCTATTTAAGCTTTTCCTGCAATAAAAATAGATTTAATAGTTTTATGACAATTCTAGGTAGGAATGTTGCGTTTCAGAATATTTAGAAAAATTCTTTATGGCTAGATTCAGATAAAGAAACCTGGAAGTCCTTCAGAGTTGCATTTGCATCCTTCCATCCTCCCAGCACCATTAGGGGGAAAGGCACGGAATGTCTATTTTAAATGGTGTACACAATCTCCTGAAAAATACATTAATCTACTTATGTATGTACAACTCCATGTGCAATTTTTAGAGCCCACAAGGGCTATGTACAGAAGTAGAAATTAGGCATGCAGATTGAGTTGAGTTAAAACATTATACATGTTTAAGCAACAGACATTGATGAATAAAAACAAAAAAAGTATGTTGTTGCAACACACTAAGAAGCAAAATCAACAGTTATCTCTCTCTGTGTTAGCACATGATAGCCATAAAATCAGTAAGAAATTTTCCTCAGTCTTGACAGCTGTTATCTAATGCAGAATTTTCATTATTTCAGAACATGCCATATGTACTTTATTTATAAATGTTTAAAAAGACAGCACGGAAATCTGTACCTACCAGAAAAATTAATCAGAAAAGGTAAAATAAATTGACACCATTCTTAATACCAGAAATTATGAGACAATGGCAATGAGAACATACTAATAAAAAGCTAAAGTACCTCTCAGGAGAAATTCTTTACTGAAAAATAAGGGTTAAAGTTTCTTAACCAGAAATTAACATATAAAAAGATCTCAATTGCAGGGAGAGAATTGTAAGTACCAGAGCAATTGTTGATGATCAACCCCTAAAGCATTCTAAGTACACTATAAAAGCCAAACAATCAAGTAAAAATGTATTGTTTTTATGAGCATTCAAGTTATAACCAAATGAACAGATAACCCCCCTGATTTTGCAGCAGTATTATTGCAGAGACAGAAAATTAAAATGATGAAAATACAAGAAAGTATCAGTTGGTGAAGCAATTTTATATTAACACAAAGTAATTATACTTTGCAGCACTGTAAGGTACACAGTTCTTTCTGAAGAAAGCTGAGTCAGCCAACACCACACTTAAATTAAAAAAGCTAACATGTAGAAGTAGCACTATTAGTTTGCTTTTAGAGGCAATTTAAACTATTGCAAATGTTTTTTTTCTGATACTAAAAAGAACTAACATGGCAGTCCCCAGGTTATCTACAAAGTCTTAACTATTTATCCTGTGCTGACAGCTCTGTTATTTTCAGCACTTACACAGAAAGCCATTGTGAACATGCACACTAGTCAAAATTATCTTAGATAATTTTCAGATCCTGAATTTTCATTATTAAACACTGTATAGGAAATATAATTGTTTATTTGTCTTTACATCATAAAAGTACCGTACAAATAATTCTGAAAACGTATTACACTTCATCCATTTCTGATGCTTTTCATGATGTCTACAACTTGAAGTCAGTAGAAGAGGTGTTAAATAGACTGTGAATACTAAGATATACTCTCCAAAAAAAAGATTAGAACCCTTTTGTTGATGATAAAGACTTCTTCCCTGAGCCATCTGACAGCATTAACAAATATATTACATACAGTGTTTCATACTAAAGTCAAAAGAGTAGTCAGGAAACGTATCAGTCTGAACAAAAGCGTCAAGGCAGATTAATCTCCAGTGCTCTATACACAGCACACTTGCTGCATATTTGCAGTGATTTTAAATTGCCTACCTTTGCTCCTGCACGACTTGCAAAGACAACACTTACCCTTGAAGAGTGATGTGCTCTTGGGAGCTTTCAGCCCAACTTCCACTCAGCATAGCAGCAAAGTAACTAGATCTGGCACATAAAATGGCCCTGAGAGAGAAAAAGTAAACATTATTCCACTAGATACAAATATTTTTTATGAGACTCTTTGATAACATTGACTTAAATCTTTGCCCTTTATGCATTGAGGCGTCATCTGTATACTGCATGCCTTCCAGTATGTTTGAAATTTTAAAATACGCTAAAGAAAAAACAAGAGCAGTACTCCAAATTTTTTTCAGCTACAGCTTTTTTCTAGTATGACTTCAACATTCACATAAAGGAAATCTATTTTCACAAGCATTTTCCTTTTATATAACATGAAATTTCAAGTTTATTTATTCTGTTTTATTTACCAAGTAACAGAAAACAAGTAACCTTGTTTTCACAGCACCATTTTGGCCAAATAGTTATATCCTGAACCTCCATATCAATTTCTCTTTATACTGCAAAATGTCTGTTTATTAAAATGAAAAGAGAAGTATAAAGCTTCTCTTACTCAAAATTGGCTGACTACCTACCAGCACATAGACAAGAGTCAAACAAACTTAATAACAAGCAATCCAACAACCTGATGTGCGTTTCCAGCACTATTTGAGAAGAACTATCAGTTCTGTTTAGACTTACTGTCCTGTATTTTATATTCCAAATGCCTAACTTCATAATAAAGGGGCTCATCCAATTTCCTCCTACTTCCTTCAAAGACAATAAAAAAAATCCTGACCAGTAGTATTTCTACCAGTATCAGTGTTCACAAAACAAGCAAGAAAACCTTTGCAACGGCAATTTCTTAAGGTAGAAGTGAAAGGGCAAAAAGGAAGGTAGTAGATGAGAACTACTTTGTGATTTCAGCCTTCCAGATTTACATCAGTTACAGTGTTAGCTGTTACACATCTAATCTGGGCTAGGGTAGCTGTAGATGATATCCTTATACACATAGTTCTTTTCTTGACACCTACTATGCTAAAATTACTGTTTGTCATGTATTTCCTGTGGCAGAAAAAGCAAAGTATTTTGTTTGGCATGAGAATACATTCTTTCATGTGTATTTGTTGGTTCTTGAAATGTTTCAGAGCACTTTCATATGTGCATAGGAAGAAGAAGGATGCTATTTATCCTCTCTTTTCTAGTTGTTCTACATTCTGCAATCTCTCATATCTCTCTACTCCTCCCTCTTCCAGAGTCTCTCAGTATTTGAAATTAGGAACTTCTTGCACATTCCTCCAGTGATTCACCCAGCAATAATAATAATGAAGCTTTTACAGAATGTTTCACATCATGGTTTAATATGGCCACACTTAAATGGGTATTATCTCACAGTTCTGAGTATGTGAAATTTAAAAATACATACCATACTACCTTGTTTTTGAAAGTTACAACACAGTATCGTAGGGATGTTTGTCATTCTATTCCAAATAATTTTTAGTAATAAACAGGGCTCAATCAACTACAAAGACATAGTTAAGTGGTTATTTCCAGGATTTGTTTTAAATTAGATGGCTACTTAGCAAAATGTTGACATATACGTATTACCTAAATATATGGCATTGATAAAAAATTAACTTAGGAAATATATCAAGATATCACATGAACTTGAAGTAAAGTTATCTGTGCTTTCCTGCTGTCATGGTTTGTGCCACAAGTTTATTGCTGAACAAGCTGTGTTGCTACACGGAACTGTAACGATACAACACAGCACCAGTAAAACACAACTTGCCACCTCTCTCAGAGCACTGTTCCTTACACTGTGCAAAGTCTACTGGAAGGTCATCAGACTCCATGAGAAAGTAAAGAATATGGAGATGACTGTGTGGGGGTGGGTGGGAGCTTAAACTGCCTCCAGTCTGAGAATTAAAACAAAACAAAACAAAAATAATAAAAAACAACAACAAACTTCAAAATAGATCATACTGGTGCTTTCACCACAATTATACCCAAAATTAGCTTTCCCTTATTCACTCCTACCATTCATATGTTGTGGTGTTAAAACAAGCAACTTTTGTGCCTGTTTTAGAACTTCCTTGTTTCCTCTAAGATTTACTGCCATATTTTTTTTTCTGGTTAGACTACATACATTGCTCTAGGCAGTAAGTGGCCTAAATGTAATAAGGCAGTTAAGTGGCTCTGACAATGTAATACTTTGTTGAATTTTCTTTTGCAATAAAGTATTTGTTTCTCAAAGTTACAGCTCTAAGAACATGCCTTCTTATAGTGTAGACCAGAATTAAAACCATGCCTAACTACACTCCATTTTGGGGGGTCTAACATATATCCTAATTCTGTTATTAAAAAACAAACAAATCAAAACCATAAAACAACTCCACCACCACCGTTACGATAATTCTTCTGTAAAGATATTTGTAATGTCAGTAATACAACACCCCACGTTGGTTTTGTGTTGAGAAAATACTAAAAATAGTGGAGGTTTTTGATCATTTCTCTGTTATTTATATACATAAAGTAAACAAAATACAGGCTCTCCAGTTTGCTACTTCAAATTCAAACATTAAATGCAAACTGACAGATACCAAATGTACAGGGAAGACAAGAAGTATACTGCCCCTATAATTTGTTTTCCCAGCCTACAGAAGTCCAATGAGCCAAAGTTGTTAACTGGTCTTGGACTTTATACCCAATAAAGGCTGTTGACTTCCTGAAGACAGCTCAACAGTTTTTATATCAGCATGACAGAAGTAATCAAAGTAAAATCAGATTATGCTGCACAGATTCTGAAAAGCAGAAAAAAAATGAAGTAATTTCAACTCCAGAAAGCTTCTACCTGTATGGTAATTTTATTCAGCACTAGTAGCCAAATAAAATAGCTGAAGTTTATGAATAGTTTTTTCATTTTCTGAAGAAAGAGAGTACAGATGATTTTTGAAAAGTTAGAAAAGAAAGCCTACCTAGTATTTATACAAGAGAATATACTCATTATATGAGTTTACAATGGCAATCTTAGAAGAAAAGTTGTTTTTATATACCTGTGAGCTTGAAAGTTGTGGCCTTCTACGCAAATATTAATATCTGGACAACAACGCTTCTTGTAGAGCTTCATTAAGTCTTCTCCTAATACAGACGCGGCTTCTAGCTTGGAATCACCTGGAGGTGGGGAGAAGTGGCTATTTTCACTCATTCAGCGAATACTAGACTATTGTTAGGACACAATTGGAAGTATTAGTGAGAAAGAAATTTACATGATGTCAGATTCTAACATTGCACATTCAAGGTAGATTTTTCCTTGCAAGGGTCTTCCAGCAATGGAACATGCGTTATACTTGTCATTGTGAGTAGAGATTCAGGAAATTAATCAGTGCTTCACATTTGATATCTACAGCATAAAAGTGTTGCAGGGACTCTTTTGTAAAATTATATACCCAGTTCATTTCTTCTGCAAAGATCTGGTACCTCAGTGTTCAAGAAAAATTGACTTTGAAGAAGGGTAGGATCATGTAGTGCTACCAGATTAATTGCTTGATCCTACCCTGATGTCACAGCTGCAGCAGCCAACACCTCTGGTGTGGATGCAGTCATGTTTCCTGGAGTTACAGACTTAGTTCATAGTTGTAGTAGGAAAGGCTCTGAAAGATTTCATATTCCTCATCAAATAAAGTGCAGTGGAACTTGAATAATTTGCTAGAAAAGGAAAGGAATGGAGAGATTGTGTTCTGTGCAAGTCCCACATGCTCAGGACTCAAGTTTGCTGCATTACAGAGAAAAGACAGGATGCAATGACAACACACACCCAATGCCTGGCATGTCCTTTCAGATTTCTGCTAGACATTGGTAGTGAACTGTTCCTGCCAAACTTCTCCAGTAATTATTTTTTTTCAAAGTGTGAGAGACCGAGGTATAGCAAAGAATATCCATGTAGGTTGTGTTATAACAATAGCTTTAACCTCTTCCCTCATTTTTACATCCGTATAAAGCTTTGGATAATTACTTAAAAGGAAAAAACAATCAACAATAAAACTATGAAAGATATACCAAACTTACCTGCCATGGCTTTGTTGCTTTCTGCATCAACGGCTACTTCTGAAATTTCCTCTTCAATACAAGATACATAAGCAACTTCTTCCTGCACAGCTCCACTTGGAGCGTTCTGTTCAGCTGCTGTGCTTTCATCATCTCCAAGACAATTTGCATCTGTTTGAGTGTTCTGAAGAGCAATGTTGTTTTCCTGTATTAATTTGGGTTCTAGTACTTTTTTCATCATAGCCAGTTCCTCTGATTCTTGAAGATTTTTATCGGATGAATATACAAGCCTAGAAGATGACACTGAGTTTACTCATGTAATGTTTTAATTGACTAACACAAAAAGTCTAAAATTACATGTATTTTATCTGATAAAGTTCACGAACAGAAAAAAGCTGGACTGTACAGCACTTAATAATTGAAACAACACCTCTCTGAAAACAAATGCATTTCTGTAATCCTTCAAAAAGCATAAGCAAGCATTACAAATAAAATGTACCGCCAAGTTACAGGGAACAACGGTTTATCTCCATCAACTTTTTCAATTAACAAAATTTTCATCTGCTCTTCATACCTCATCTACTATAATCATCATCTACTACAGGCAAAAGCAGAAGCAAATTGTGTTAGTAATAATAGATCACTGATTTTATAAATCTTAGCATGACTAAGAAAAGGCATTTGATATTTGATTGTCCTTTGTAAATCAATTTAAAAAAATCAAAATATAAAGACCTAACATCAAGACTAGAAGTGCAGAACCATAGCAAGTTTTAGAGATATATGTTTTAATTTCAGAGGAAGTGCTTGAAAGCACGAAAATGTTAACAGTTAAGATTACCCAAAGGATTTTACTTCGCCCATACAGTAATTCCAGCTTCCCACTTTCCCATCTGTTTTACCAGCTTATTTTTGGCTCAAGATCTGGAATGGCTAACAAAGCCTGCAGTCTGTGATTGCAGAGATCTTATATTTATGAAAAGATGCTCTTCTTCAGCAACTTAATGGAGCTTTAAAAAGTCAATGTGAACAGATAACATGTTTTATCAGTGGTTTCATACCAGACAGATGAAGTTAGCAAAGTTTAACAGAAGGGCTACAGTTACTTTGGATTCAATAGATATATACTTGCAGATCTGCCTTTAGTCACTCATTCCATGGCAAAGAGGATTTATTGTTTATACTGGGAACAGTAATTTGAAGACACTATTTGAACATTGCTGTAAAGGGGCAGAGAAGAGATAAAGAGAAATCAAATCATCTTCTTCTGTAATTCCTGTATTTAAAGGATTGGGTTAGGTAGAACTTTTTTTTTCTTCATGATACAGCTTATCATTCTTAACTTATTAGGTTAAATTTGTGCCAGAACTTATTTTTTTCACCTTTCTGTTGCTGTTGCATACTTGCCACGTAAGGATGGTACAAATTGACTTTGAAAGAAAATTGGTTATAACAGATACACTGCTTTGCCATTACAATAATTGTTGTAATGTTCTTGCTTTCTTTCTGCCAGTAACTGAAAAACACACTCATAGGCAATATAGTAAGCTAGGCAATAAGGTAAAAACCTCTAGGGAATCCTCAGAGTATTTTCAGATAATATACATAAGAAACCTCAGGAATGTGATTCTGTTACCAGTAAGCTTAAGTTGATAAAAATGGCACTGGTTAGCACAACAATGAAGTCTACAAATAAAACAAGCAAACTGACATGTTAAACCAAAACCAAGTAACTGGTTTCTAGATCTGAAAAATTATTCTACAATCCACTTCTGTGGTCCTTTGAGTTAAGAAGTACCTTTCCTTAACGTAGGTCACACCCATTGTCTGCAAAACTAACAAAATCCTAAACTGGTATGTTCCAAACCACTAGTGACCATGGAGACAACACAAAAAAGCAGAGAGGTGGGAAAAGGCTTTATTTTAGAAGAAATACATTAGTTAAAATTATGAGAAACCCATTTTTGTTATTTCCAAGAATATGTAGTCACTGGAATTAACACTATCACCACCACACATTACAGTAACCTGTTAGGACATCCACTCTTACTGTCCCAGCCCAGTTGTAAACCAGCCTGAAAGAACACTGGATTTAAATGTTATCCAAATCTAAAAGCATATTCTCAACTAGTTAGGCAGCAGACTTTTAAATACTCCCCACTGCAGATTCTACTTTCTAAGAGATAGTCCTTCACTTAAAGCCCATCTGGAAAAACAGTTACCAGACTTCTTCTCCTTACCCACATTCTCCTTATTTATATATATGTGTACATATGCAGGTACACACACATATTTATATATGAATACACATCAGCCATGTCATGTTGTATATATGCCGAGATTTGTAGAGCATTAGTAAAGAGATGACAAAGCAGGCTTGAACAAGTCATTAATGCTAGGAGAGAGGGTCATTTTTCTATCTTGATTTTTTTTCTTATCATAAGTTCAGCTAGCAGTACAAACTGTTAATGCTCAAGTCCATCAGAAAATTCTCAATCAGAAATACTAAAGGTAGCATGAAGCCATCAGCACAGAAGTCTGACCTGTATGAAAAGGCATGTGCTGCTCTTTGGCAGCATATCAGTTCAATTGTCCTGAGAAAAAAAACATACTGCAGTAACTTTAGAATAAAGGGACAAAACAATTAGATGCCCCAAACAGGATACTTACTTGTAATGTGGGGGATAATAAATGGACACAGATAAATCAATGTTTTTCTTTTATTTCAACTTGTATAGATGTTGTGTGCCATTTTCAATAGAACTTGGTATAGCACATACTACTAGAACTTCAAGTAGTAGTTAGATTAGCACAAAATATCTTCTGTACCTGTGTTAAATACTAAATCATGCAGTTTTACTCAAACAGTAAAGCTATGTATCATGACAATGAAATGGCATAATAAACAAGATTTGTTAACTTTTGTTGATAAAATAACACTGAGAAGGTAGGAGATCTCTGAACAGTCTCCTACCAAGGGTTTAATGCATTGAAATCTCCAGCAAACACTTCCGTGCACTGCATTTAACCTTGGAGGGCTTGCTAAAATATTTCAGCAATCCACTATAGAGGTGAGTCTTGTGATCATAAGTTAGGCATGTCACACGTGCAACCTCAGCCTACCTGAATCACGTCAAGATTCTTCCGTTTCCCTTCAGATTTGCTAAAAGAACTATCTGCTTGACAGTTCTTAGCTTTTCGTAGCTGAGATCGTTATTTTAATTGAATTGATTTATTGTGACAAGTATTTCAGTAACTTTCTTCTCATGAGATACATCAGCTGCTTCAGCGCCTCGTGCAATTGCCATTTCAATTTTACAGTTCTGTATTAAAGCTAATAATTTTAGCAGAAGAAGAATATGGCCTTCAAGCAAACATTGTCCCAGTGAAAGGTTTCTGCCCAATTCTCATGATTTTTTTTCCCTTGTGGGGGATGTGTAGATCCATGGTATTAAAATATTTTATTTTCCAAAGCAAGATACTAATATCACATATACTGAATATACTGCTACTTGACAACTCAACTTCTCAACTTTCCCTAAGAAGTTGAGATTATATGTAAACATGGATCAAAAAATAATAATAAAAGAAACTCATTGTTTCTGTGTAGGTGGAAAGGAGATAAGATTATCATTATGACTGTCTGGCATGCATTGAAAGCCTTTCTAGTAAAAGAGGCATGTCAGCATGGTGAAGCATTCCCATTTGCCCCCCCACCCCGCCAACACTCACACAACAGGATATAGCATAAAGTCTACAAGCTTTATGTAGTATCTTACCTATTTCATTCCCTTCCACCTTCCTTGCTTTAGCAAAGTTTGATTATTCTCAGTGACTAGCTTAGCTCCTATTTATAACCACAGCAAATAAACTAACTGTGAATTAGTTGTATTTAAAGAACAAATTTGCACAAACAAATTGTGTTGTATTTGGTACAACTGTTTTATGGAAACCTCACATGCAATAGAGGGTCAATCTAAAAATAGAGCTAAACCATCACCTGTGGTGTTGGCTTGAGGTCATGTAATTTTAGCAGGAACCCCCACCTTCTGGCTTGTTTGCTGTTCCCTGCACACAGGAAAGATTCTGACAGACACGACAACAGGGAGATTGCAAGAGGTGTGACTAAGTGACAGATGAAACTGCAACAATGCTATTGGGCATCTGTTGTACTAACTGTAGGTAGTTGTTACAGCCTAAAATTTATTCTATAAAGGAAAGGTGAGTTTACAGGAAGAGTATTGTCATCATGCTGTCTGGTAGCTCACCTTCAAGAATGTTTTTCTCTGTACTTATACTAGATGTAGCATCCTTCTACTGCCCGATACGCAACTATACAAACATAACAAGGTCAAAGTCTTGGCTGGTCTACTTTGAATCAACTGCTGGTGCTGCACATTGATCCCTGTGGCTGTATACGTCACAATGACAACTGTATTCCTTTGTATTTAATCCATATTTATTGCTTTTTAACTTCATCATCCTGTCATTAGGTCCTCTTCTGTCCTTCCTTGAACCACATCCCTTTAATACAAATATTGGGAGATAATGAGAGTAGTAACTAGACTTTGATTTCTAAAGCTATCTTTTCCAAACTGAAATGCCTGATTGTCATTTTTATTTTGTTTATTTAAACCAGTACTAAAACACTGTGCATTATTAAGCCATCCATAATTTCAAATAAACATAAGTATATGAAAGGAAAAATACATATTGCACACTTTAAAGTAACACACACCAGTAAAGAAACTTTTCCTCTGGTTATATGTTATATACAGGGATATTTGTTATGATATACAATTATCCTCCCCTTTCCTACCCATAACGTTTCTAATACTAGTCTAAAACAGCATGCAGATGAATATTTAAAAATACAGCAGTTAAAAATTAAAATACTTACCAAATCAAGACTGCAACTACAGGGAAAAACGTCTAGCTCAGGCACAGAACAGCCTAAACTTCTAACTAGTCTATCAGCTGAGGAGGTGCTCATTTTGAATCTTACCTACATTTGGGCAGATTTTCCTCAGCTGGATGATAGCAGGCCCTGACATTAATAACACCTTGATGCTCAGTTTCAGACCTGTACTCCAGAGCACAGATCACCAGAATATTTACTGGGGAATACAAACTAAGACAAAAACGGTGCGTGCATACAGGCATATACATGTGTGTATGCTATATATGTTCCGCATACTCCTGCTTGATGATCTATAGAATTTAATCTGTCATCTAGATCCTATTTGACCATGTAGCATGTATATTTTGCATACCTGTGCTTTTCCACATTTTTAAGTGGTATGAAGTAATAAAACGTAGGTTCCAAACTTATTAAGAAAGAATACTTTCCTTTCTCATATCTTACCAATCTCAAGGAACAAATTCCCCTAACATGCTTTAGTTCAACAGACCATCCTCACCACAGCAAGTAGTCAACTCAAATACAGATTCTATATAACTTGACGTACTTCCTTACCTTTCATGGGACAAAGGGTAAGAAGCAGTTTGCCTCTTAGACAGCAAGATATTGATGATCTAATGACATATGACAAACTGCTGTCCTTCAGGTATGCTAAGTTGTTTGCTTCTCAAGGCAGACTGCAGAACCCTGCTGGAGCAGTAAGCTCCCATCAGTGACGTCCTTGCAGTTGTTGACCTTTTCTGGTTGCGTTTTTTAAGATTTGACAGAAAGCTATTGGAGGGTAGAGTCAATATTACATTACTGTCATATTGACAAGACGGAGGGTGAGCAGTGTCTGTAATACGGATGCTGTACTTCTGGTGACCAACAGTTTCTTCCTGGTGTCCTCAGACAGTGAGGTGTAGGAACGGAAAAAAAACAGTGCTCAGCTGCTCACCTACTTCATGTTGAGGCTGTGCAGAAAGAGCATGAAGTTAACCACATCCTCCTCCCTGCTCAAAAGTTTGGCAATAGGAGTTGCACAGCCTTCAGCATGCAAGTAATTTGTAACCTATGTCCCTCCTGATTAAGAGGGACAGGGGCCCAAAGGAAGTAAGTCCTGCTGAGATACAAGCCAAATATAGCTTATGGGAAAATAATCCCTATATTCCAAAGGAAAGCTAAAAGAAAAGCTAAACACAAACAGGAAGTAGGAATGAGATTTTTTCTACAGCTTTGATGAATGCTTCAATACTACACTAGCCTTCCACTTCTGTTGATAGAACATTATTTATAACCATAAAACCTACAACTTTCATAGACTACAACTTTTGGGAGCTCAACCAGAACAATGGGTCTTTATGAAGGTTTTTGTTACAACTCAGCATGGAGATGAAGTAGACTAGATTCCTCTCAACCTCGAGCTGTAAATCAAGGCAATTTTGGATTTGCTGAGATCGAAGTCATTTATATCTTAACTGTATCATCGCTACAAGCAGAAGTCATCAGTCCAACAATGAAACTAGGCTCTTTTCAACCAGTGCTGCTTCTTTTCCTTGGTCCAAAGCCATTTATGTCCGTCCAACTTCAGTGCTTTCTGTGGCACACATTTCCACAGTGTGCTAGGTTAGAGAATTCAAAAGCTGAAGTGTCAAACAGCATTGAATATGAAGAAAAACCAACCATCTTGCAAAATGCACTTCATATGTTGTTCAGAGTATGTGTGGAGGTTGACTTTAAGGCTTGAAACGTTTGAGAACTCTTTTCAAAAAGTAAGAGTTTTTAAGAACTAAAAAACATTCGTATTTAGACGAACTGTTTTGAATCAAAGCTGTTTTTCAAGACTTAAAAGCATACTTTTTGGAGAATCTACAGTACTCTAGAGATCATTATTTGCCTTTCAGCAAACACAGACAAAGTTGAAAGCAAACGTTTATGAATTGTAGACATATCAAGTGCTTACCAGTAAGAAAGCAAAGGTGTAATAAAAAAGCAGGTAATGAAATAATTATTCCCAATAATTTCGCAATTTGCAAATTAAAATATATCTGTTTTTAATTTGCAGTGTCATGCTTCTGCATGGAATTCTTCTGTACTGTCACATGAATATGAAACAATTAATTTGAACTAAGGATGAATTTAAGAAAAATCTAAGACAAAATCCGTTTTCTTTCTTACTGCTTGGCTGATGCTCCTGCTTGAGGCTGTAGCAGGAAACTGACAAATACCCATTCGTTCATCGGCCTGCCCAACTACAATGACTGTGTTTTAGATGCTACTGTCAGCGCAAAAAGCATTCTTTCATACTTACTGCAATTTTAATATCCTGAATACATATTCTAGCCATCTGTTGCCTTTACACCTTTAAGTAAAGGATGGATGACACCAACAGGGAGAGGTCAGCCTATGTTATTTCAGGCATTAAACCCTACAACTGCAACACCTTCCCCTTCCTCTTGCCAAGTCTCCAAAGCCTAGAAGTGCGCACGTTTTCTAGGCACATCCTGATGCCTTCTAAAGTCTGACAGTGCCTACGGCTGTGCTCAGTGCAGCAGTAGCCAGCACCCCAGAGGTACCTGCCTAGGGTTTAGCAGCCCCGTGAGATGCCCCATCGCTGCCAACAGCCGGTACAAGGGCAGCACACCGGCTGTCGCACCAGTTGCTGCCCCGCCGTGGTACACCTGGCTCTGGCATCCCAGCAGCTGTGTTGAGCCGGGCACCCCTCAGCAGTTCTTCCTTCGCTGTTTCCACCAGGCAGTCCTGCTCTCAGCAGAGCCAACAGCCGCAGCCGGTTTAAAGGACACATTCCGGGTTTTTGCGACTTTTCCCCCGGTCCCATTCCGAAGCCCGCCCGCACTTTACAAACCCGTGCCGAAGCGGGCTGCTACGGGAGGGCGCCCCGCAGGCTGCTGGGCAGGGGCGAACCTCCAGCCGGCGTTCCCGCAGGCAGCCTGGAGAGCCCGGCCCGCCGCGGCCGCTCACTCACCGCAGGAAGCGTCGGAGCTCGGCCGGTCCCACGCCGCGCAGCCGCAGCGCCTCCCGGGGGCTGCTCAGCGGGGCGAAGAGCCGCGGCGCCCTGGCCAGCAGCACGGCCCGGTGCCCCCGCAGCGCCGCGCCGCCCGCCCGCAGCGTCACGTCGGAGCGCGTCCCCTCCGCCAGCAGCCTGCGGGAGCGCACCCCGACCGTTAGCGGCGCCGTTACCGTCTTACCACCGCCTCCCCGCCTCGCCCCGCGCCCACCTGCCGACGTCCCGCCGCAGCTCCTCGGACAGCGCCTCCCGCAGCCGCTGCCGCTCCGCCGACCCCGGGCCGGGGCCCTTCGGCGCGGAGCCGCCGCCGCAACGCGCCATGTGCCGCAGGCGGGGCGGCGATGGCGCGCGGTGCCTGGACTGCGCGCCCCGCGCTACTCGCTAAGGCGGAACCGGCACTGCGCTGCCCAGGGACCGCCGCACAGCGAGCGGGGGGAGCCCGCCGCCAATGGGAGGCAACGGGGCCCGCCTGGCCCCGCCCTCCCCTGAGGCTGGGGCGGGATGGGCGGGGCAATACAGAGAGGCGTGGCAATACACGAGGGCGTGGCCATGCGCGAGGGGGCGTGGCCCGGCTACCCCGCCGAGAGCGTGAGCGCGGACGCTCGGGGGCCAGGCGCCTCGGCTGGCCCAGCGCAGCGGGGCGCGTCGTTGAGAAACCGCTCCGCAGGAAGCCAGATAAAGGGAGTAGTGTCAGTTGCATTTTATTGGACAGAGGTGGACTCGATACACATTAGATCGTAATTTTCCGTTCTTCTTGTTCAGGTATGTTGAGCGTACAGGTTCCCATTTTTCAGTCCAAAATGAAAAAACCACATCACACAAAGCAGCTGCATCCAACAATACAACAAGATCTGTGCCATTATTCACTTGAAGACTAGAAATGTGCCCAGAAAGTTTTCAGTCATTCAATATGCTAAAATACAGATAATAAAAAGAGTTAGTAACTGTTTAATGGTAAAATATATTAAAAAAATCAGACAAATTGAGAATGACAACCCATGACTCCTCTCTGTATGGCACCACCACATTGTTTCATTATAAATTTGTAAAAGGCACCACACATTGAGACTGTAAAGCAAGGGAGAAAACAAAACCAAGCAACTTTCTGTGATTTTCTTTCTGTACAAATACATATATCTTAAGGCAGGTGTTTTTATGTGCAAAATACAAGTATACAGGTAAAACCAATGTTGGTATCAGATATTCTCACACTCACTTCTTCTTTTAGCAGTAACATTGGTGTCCAAATGTACAGTACATTGAAAACACTTTTCTCTAACAGAGTTCAAAATAGAAGGCAGGCTGGAAACATGGCCCTGATAACAATTACTTTTTAAATCTGAAGAGCTTTTATGTAGACCCCTTAGAACATGTACAAACAGTCATTCTCTTTTTCTTGTTGTCTCTTCCTTTAGAAAGGTCCATATCAACTTGTTCACTATGTCAGGTTGATCCTGCTGGAGCCAATGACTGGCTTCAGACAAAATAGTTAATCTGAAATGATTTTTAACATAAATCCGTGTAATTTCTGCCATATCAACTTCCATAAACGCATCTCTTTCTCCCCATAACAGCAGGGTTGGCATGATGACTTCATGGTGCTGCAGAGGTAGGCAGCTTTAAAAATAAAATATACTTAGTTTAGTCTTGTTTTATAGAAATCACCAAGACAGGTTTCAATCAACTTAGCTTTTGAAATCAACACATATAATCTTATTGCAAACTTTCCTGGTTCTGTATTATCTTCTACAACACCTATAAAACGTTAATGTGACTCAAAGTACTCTGTTTTTAAGGATGCTAAATTTACATGTCTGATATCAGGAGCTGGTTGCAGCAGAGGTCTTATTTTTGGAGCACAAATGGTGCTTCCTCAAGATGCAGAGCTCACGAGCCACATGGTCTCTGCAAAAGGGAACATAGAACAATGTGGCCAGAATGCTGTCGGTCAGTGGATTTCCCTGGGTTCATGGATGCTATAGCAAATTTCTGAACCTGTATTGTTTACTATAAGTCGGTTTTAATGAAATATGATGCTTTGAATCGCAATTAGAATACGGTGTTCAAAGCATCCTGACTAGCTCAACTGCTTTACCAAAAAGTAAAGGAAATGGCAGGCTGCCATTTTTGGACACTGGAAGACAGCAGCTAGAGTGTTTCAGACCTAATCAAAATTAAATATTGTGTGGTATAGCTAAAAGTAAAAGTATTTCTAGCAAAATATATTCTATAGAATACTGATGACCGCAATACTGAACTGAAGTAAGTTACATTCACTCATCTATGAAATTCGTGATAACTTTCAAACTGGAATAGAGTTGTTTGTCCAAAGAGTTACTGTATATTTCTGAAGGCCTTGGATTTACATACCTAAATCAGTGAAAGAACACTGTTCCTTAAAAATTTGCCTCTCATGCAGTAATAATCTCTTTAAAACCCAAACATCACAACCCAGAGATTTGGCAGACTCAAAGTGGTTTAAGGATAAATACATTATATGTATTTTTGTTGATATTTTGAAGGAAAGCCCTTAGAAGGTAAAATGTTAATAAAAATTATACTGCTACAATGACCCATTTAAATTTCCCATAATAGCTTTTCATTATTTTTATGTAATACAATTATTTTAAATGGAATTCCTTTACAAATGTTCCCATGTATTAACGGTAGACATTGGATGGTAGAAGACAAATAGGTACAAATGAAAGACTATTTCAACATAAATGTGCAACTCTTTTCATCTCATCAGAATCCCACAACAATCCAGCTACTGGCTGTCACAGCTTCTTCCCTGTCACTGTCAGAGAAGCAGCTGGTTCATGTGTGCTCACAGGTGTGAGGTGCTGCAGCAAATGTGATGAGCAAGGTGCTCCTGCCTCCCTAGCTCCTCGTTAGCCCTATGCTGGGGCCCTGCTGTGTAGCTCCAGGGACAGCATGGAAGGCACAGGAAGAGCAGTAAGGGTGGCACTAAGCTTGGTCCAGGGAAAATGAAAAGTTAATCTACTGCAGAGACTCTGCTGAGTTTAGGGAAGCTAGAGAGGCACACAGGAGGTTAAGCACTGCTGAAGCCTGGAGGCAGGAAAGGACTAAAGAGTTCAAACCCACTCCTCTTGGTATATTCCTTATAGCTAGCTATGAGGCTGCAAGTCACAAGTAGAGAATAAGCAGAACCAAAGACGCTCTGGCCCTGTTAAGCTTTTGGTAGATAACCATGGAGTGTCAGCCACTAAGGCCAAGCCAGTGACTTCCACAAAATTAAAACCATCTGAAAACTGTTTGAGAAAATATTAAGCTTGCAAAAATCTTTCTTATGATGCTGGCTTTCAGCCTTAGTTCATGCCTGCTCCCTGCTATACATGCTCACTGGTGCTAGTGAGCAATATGAAATCTATGCAAGAACAAAAAGAAAAAGGGGGTTAGTAAAAGGTGTTAGTTACTAACAAACTAATGTTTTTATAAAAAAACAGCCCAAGCACAATAAAATTGAAGCCAGACACAGTTTTGTAAAGTTACAAGGAAAAGTGAGGGTAACTTACTTGGAGCTATAATACAAATTAACATTAATTATTTGTTTGCAAGTATTGTTTAGAGATGTTTTTTTGTGATTGCCATGAGTTCTGTCAGTGAGGAAGAGGCTTCACTTTATCAGATTGTGAACAAAGATTTTCCTTATCAGCACTCTGGTTGTTTCACTATTTTGCGTGGATACATCATAAAATTAACTTTGCATCAGGCTGCTTGACACTCAACGCATTCATCACTTGTTCAAACTTTAAAAACAATTGGCTTTTTTCTCTTGTATGTTGGTGGCAGAAGATACAATAACGTTTTTGGCCTGTAGAGGTCTCTAGAATATTTTACCTTGTTACACTGACCTGAAAATATTTCTGTAGTGGTTGATGGGTCCAGTTAATGCTCCGGGTTGTGAAAAGACGTAGAGATAAGCTTCGATATCCTCTGCTGTTAATCTGCAGCCTTTCTTTCCAATTCCAGTGGCTTGGCTGGTAAATAAACTTTTCAGAACCTACAAAGGAAGAATAAAAAGCCTAAGATATCTAAGATTTTTTTTTTTTTTTTCCTCCTTCAAGAGGACACATCTTTCTAAAATCTATTTATATATTGTTGGGAATAGAATGAATGGTTCAAATGCTTTTATTAGAGAGCTATCTGTAAAGCACACACTAAACTTACTTCTGGTGTAACTTACTACAGAATAATTAAAGTATAGGCAAACATGAGTATCACCAAGTTACTCAGTTCTGCACAGCAACGTGAGAGGCAGAGGCAGGCTGCAGGCACACACTTTTCTCGGGGATGGGCCCCAGCAGCTGAGAGGGTGGGAGGGAGGAGATGGGAGCTCCCCAGCTCATGGTCCCACAGGCATGCAGCACCGGGAGCGCGGTACTAGGCTGCATGTGTCTGGCAGGATGCATGCCTTCAGCTGCTTTTTCCATTTCTACACATTTGTATTGATTGTTTAATGTTCTGTAAGGTGTTGGCCTTACTGGTTTCTCTCAGGCACGATTAATCACCTGGAAGAATGTGCTAGCCAGACTCCCAGCAGGCAGTGAGGGACGAGAGGATGGCCCACCACTCACAGGAAGCTTTGGCTAAGCCAGCAGGAGTTCTCCAGGCACCAAATGTGTCCCATGGCATGGGCACAAGTAAAATATTACCAGCTGACTACTGAGGTGGAGCAACAGACAGTAGAGATGGAGGTTAAAAGGATGTATGTACCTGAATGCGTGCCAGAAATGCAAAAGCAAATGTAAATCCCACAGATGGTATATACTTTTATTCCACTTTGTATAAATATATACAACTGAAAAAAAATCAGAAAACTCTGTATTTTTTCCACTAATTATCATTACATCAGAAGGCACCAACATAGGTAGGCAATTCTTCCATCACTGACAGTTAAATATATAAAGAAGAGCACTCCGTTTGCTCACCTTGAAATCATTTACTGTAAACATGAATTCAGGAAACCATGGCATTTGGAAAAAGAAGTAGTAAGCAGATTTAATCAATTGTGATGGATGTCGTAGAATGTATTCTGAAACAAAAATGCCCATGAATTAAAAATGAAAACTGATGACTCAAAGCAAATTACTGTTAATATCACTATTTTTTAAAATTAAAGGAATGCTTTAAAAATACTACGTTTGAGTGTGCTATGTTACATAAGATGATTACTGTTTCAGGAGTAAGTATATGATGTGGCCATTAAACTATACTTCTTGTTTTATAAGTGGTAATAGAAACAGCAAAACTGAAGCCTGCCAAAGATTAGGTGAGAGCACTGACTTTTGAGAGTTTAATTGCATGATAAGATTTTCACTTAGAGATCTATTTGTGTAGCGAGTCCAAGGCATTTTTTCAGGTGTAGAATAAGAGGCATAAATACGAGTATTACTTCTGTCTTAATGTATTTCTCTCATCAAAAATGTGATGTACAGAAATCTGTAGATGATAAAGGACTTACATTGTAAAGGGAGCATCAATCCTGGTCATGAAAGGACAGAATTTTTCTAAGTCTTCTTTCTTGGCAATTTCAAGAACCGTAATCAAGATTACGGTGCCACTTTTGGAAGACATTGAAGAATATATAACAGAAGAATGATATAGCCAAATTTGCAGTCTCTTTTTTGAAACTGAAATTTTATGTCTCTGATAGCCAACACAGACATTCAAGTGTCTAACTTCTCAAAGCACACACAGAATGTATGCAGATACCAGGAGGTCTACAATCTATCCTTTAGAAAAGCAAATTCAGAAAAGCAAAATTGCACTCCCATTCTGGTAGAGAATAAAAATGTTTTTTGTTTTGTTTTGTTTTTAAAGTAAATCGGAGCCTCAGCTACCTTCTAAGCACTCATATCTTACACACTCCTAAACTGCATCAGCCATTACATTTTTCCATTACGGACCATCACCAATAATGCTTACCTTACTTTTCTGTGCTAATATGTTACTCTTATGTTTCCAAATATGTTATTAAACTAAAATATTTCCAATATTGCGTGACATACAAAGTTTTAGTTTAAAAATTTAATTTTACTAAGAGGATTATAGAGATTTTGTCAATATTGGGAAAGGATAAATCACCATTTTCTAATAGGGAGACTTCCCCACCTCATTGCTTAATCTAAAAAACACAGCACTGTTACCAATCCAGTGATGTTAGGATATGTGAATGTAGTGGTAAGTCACAAAATCCTGAGATGGAAACTCTACGGAAGGAATTCTCAAAAAATCTGGTATCATAATTGCTATCAGTTAGCAATGAGAAATGGCATGCATGAAGTAACTAAGTCATTAAGGTGTGCCCAAAGTAGTGATATGTAAGGCACAAACAAAGATCAAGTGATTTCAAATGCATAAATATCCCTTAGGAGTGGTTGGGAGGATGTTAACGGCTATTACAGAATTAATTGTGTAAATAAAAAATAATTAAAAAACAGACTTTTATCATAGTAAAGATTACAATATTAAAATCAATGGAGAATACTCCATTTATAAGCTATTTTCATTTAATCCACAGTTGAAAAATTTGATCCAGGAAGACTTTATCAAGCTACATAACGTTTTGTATTTTTAAAAATATGCAAACAAATACTAAGAAAAGCTATAGTAATATGTGTTTTGCTTCTGTACAGCCTGGCTCCCAATCTCAGGGAAAATGTTGCAAAAGCTCCTGCTTGCTCCAGTGGTGGGGAACAGACATTTCGTTGGGTAAGTGAAGCTTAACTACCTGGCAAAATATTCTTTAATACCATAGAAAGGTGGCCAAGAACACTGTGAGAACAATAGGTATGAACAGTTCTGAGATGAAAATTAAAACTTCACTGAGTTTTCTCAACTATTTCTGGGCAAGTGGGGTGACTTTAGAATGGAAATAGTATGAAGTCTACAATTTAAGAAATTAAAATCAGTGAGATACTACTGTCATCGTAACTACTGAACATAGATCTAATACCTACAAAATATTTTGTCATTCTGGGTAGCAGACAAGCTCAAAGCCTATCACAAAACAAATTCTGCTAGTGCACCCTTTCTGAACTCATTGCTAGCGCATTCCTCTAGTATGTAGCCTGAGGAAGTTGTCTTGTTGCAATCAATATTGTACAAGATCATAGAGTTTCATTTGTCACCTAAATCAGGATTAAACTCTAAAAGTCTGATCGTCATTTATGCAAAGGCTGTTTTGTACAGTTTTAATAATGCAGTGAGACCTTAACCTAGGCATAATGCAATACACATTCATGTTCAGGGAACTTTATCCTGCCGGGTTCATGTACATGAAAATTATGTTTTTGTGAACCTGCCAGGACTAAGAAAAAAGATCAGTAAATTTGCTTGCAAACACTCCCACTTCCTACAGTAAATTATCTCCCAAAGTGAAATACCTAATACTTCACTGCTTCATAAAATACAGTCCAGATTGTGAGAAGGACTGAGTTCTGGTAACTTATCTGCTGAACATCTAAAAGAGCAAGTAGTTGGTTCTTCTTTAAGCAACCTCAGAGCAAACACAATCTTAATGAAAATGCAAATAGTCTGGGTTAAAACATATACATATGTAACACTATAACTATTATAAAACTCACCTGTAAACACAGAAGGATGAGGGAAATTAACCACAATCAGCTTTGTCACCATTTCAGGGTAACATATAGCCACTAACCAAGCGATCATGCCTCCCCAGTCGTGGCCAATCAACACGCACTTGTTGTATCCTACCACATAAACACAGATTTGTGCTTTTATTTCAGTGAAATTTGTATCCATAAAAATATTGCAATTTCTGGGTAAAATAGGTGGTCCAGCACATGTATTAACATAACTATGTAATACTGCACTGCTTCCATTACTAAAGGCAGAAAAAATAGTGCACTATTATAGCTAAAAATTTATCACATAATTAATATTATTTAATTTATCTTCAATCACACTTGAAGTGTAAATGTGAAGCTGAAGTAATTTGGCATCCAAATAGCCACACTGTTCACATATCAGCCGATTCAGGGTCAAATGCATGATTCAAGTTGCAGTCATTATAATACATGTACAGTTACTGTGTTTACAGAGTTTGGAGTTTGAAACTGCAAACAGAAAGACTGAGGTGTCCTGAGCCCGTCCTGAACAAAATTAATCTTTATGAATTGCTTGGAATATGGGAGGTTATCTAAGGACTAAACACCACCATTATGCAAAAAGGGGGAATTACCCTTAATAGCCATATATATAATACATATACATATTAAACACATTTGTATATTTAGCAGGCTTGTAGCATTTCTCCACATGCTGTTTTAATGGCAATTTTAAAAGTTCTTAGCATTCATCTACTTATTCTTCCATTGATGAAAATGGGAATTTTGCAGCAATAAAAGGAGGGAAAATCATGACTGTTTTTGAAAGCCTAACTACTCCTCCTTTAACCCTTCCTGGAATACATATTACAATCTCACATGCCATCACAATCCTCCTTGAGGCTTGTAATACTGAGTATGTATGCTACAAATAAAATGTAAAAAAGCCCAAAAGTTTTTAATTCTGACAGAAATTTGGACACTGTTGTCAAAGCATCTTTAAACCCCTCTTGAATAGAAATCTCATGGAGCATTTTTGTTGCATCATCAAGTTTTCCAAAAGAATTTACCTTGGGGTTAGAACAAACTATGATAGGAAGCCTCAGAAATACTTTTTTTTTTTTTTTTTTTTTTTTTTTCCCCTCCAGAAATATTTAAATCCCTATGAAATTGCATTATGATGAGAGCACTTCACAAGCATAACCATGGCATTACCATGGAGATTAACACAACCAGTGAAAGTTGGAAAATGTAAACACTGTGCGGGGACAGCCTGCCCAATCTTTTGACACTATTCAAATATCACAATCAAAGCAAATCCTAAATTCAAACCTTAAGACTGTCATCACTGCTCTGCTATTTCTTCATGTGAAATGCAGGAAGTTGTACTTATTCCTAGTACTGTATCCTTAGGGTGTCCAAGGAATTAAAATGGTTCAGAGAATGGGTCTAATCTCTTCTTATTGGTACGGAGGAGAAATACCCTTCACTAGTTGTTAGTTTATTGCCAGAACAGCTATACTTCCTGCTGAACTGGAGGAGCAAATTTTGCAGACTTGCTTTAGTTCAAGATCATCACACCATGTATTTGCCACAGAGAGCAATGTATTATTCCCTGTTCTTCCTTCTGTTGCTTTCACTGTTGTATAAGACAGTGATTCAGCTCTTGTGCACTGACTACCATGCAGGAGTAGTATTGTTTTTTGTTTGTTTGTTTGTTTGTTTTCTTAATACAGCAGATGCACTGTCACCATATTTGTAAAGCCCACAACGTTTATTCTATCTTGTTTGTGCTAGAAGAATTTCACCTGATACCAGTTCTCTTGTCTGCAAGTGCTATTAGACTAATCTACAACAGCACCCATCGAGTGCAATGGGTAGGAGTAAGTGCAAGTCTTTTTAGTTAGGGGAAAAGACCATAGGTTTGTCCTGCTGGATTTCACAGCATTTTAAACTCATGATGGAAAATCATCTTTACATATTGTTTAGGCAGACATGCATGTCACAATTAGAAAACATTTTTTTTTCCACTAGTATTGATAATAGTCCATAAAATACGAGTATCCTTAGCTTTATATCCATATGTATCTATAATGTGTATATATTAAACAGAATGCATTTTTAAAAATCAATTATAGATATTAATGTGTTTTATTTTCCCAGAAAATTAAATTGTCTATGATCTGAGTAGTTTCTCTTTTAACGCACCCAGAGATTCCAAAATATCCTTTATATCTGTTATCAGACAATCTAACTTGTAATTTTCTTTGTGAGAAGGAGCATCCGTTTCTCCATAACCTCTCAAATCCAGGGCCACCACTCGATATTCGCTTTTAAATTCCCGCAATTGATGGCGCCAAGAATACCTAACAAAGGGGAAAAAAAAAGTTGGAGTTACAAGGTCAAGCAGTATGATACTAAAATGCAGTCAATGCTTTTGCTCCCAGATAGCTGAACGTAAGTTATCATGGCTTTGTTTGCAATGAGATTCTTTTTTCTTTCTGGGGTACGCTGATAGTTATTTGTGGCTACAGAAGTATTGTGCTCCCTTCTTGAATTCTCCAGTAAGGAAATGCAGCTGCTAGAGAGGGGCCATGGCCAGAGCCTGGATATTTCAACAGTTTCTAGAGTCTGGCATGGTCCCTTTGTTGCTAAGGAAGCAGGCAACCAGAGCACAGAGAGGAGTATTCTGTTTTATCTTTTTAACCATAATATCATCCAAAAAGAAAGGTCTGACAAGCTCTCTTTCCTCCCTGGCTTGTTCACATGCAAATTTTGGTAAGACTAGGGAAATATGCCTCAAGGAACAGATTTTTTTTTTTCTCTTCAGAAAAGGAATGTCAGATAATTCATATGCTAAATTAACCAAAGAAAGAAATGCAATGAATAAAAAATGAACTTGGTGAATTCCATATTAGTTATGTTATGTACACCTCTGTATTGCTATACTACCAGAATTGTTCCAGAGCAATCTCACAGTGTGTTGGTACTGCATAAAGTATTGTATTGTTTTCATTTCTGTGGAAAAGAGTGATAGCATTATGCACTTTAAAGACATACAAAGTAAAGAACTTACTAAGTCCTGGGCTATTCCTCATTCTGTATTAGTACATACTGAGTGGATGACTGCGTTATAAAAGCAAAAACAATGAGAAAATGGAAGGCTTGATCCTACAAGAACTACCTGCCTTCGATTGTTAATTGAAACCAATTAAATTTCAGAATAGCCACTACCAAGAAAGACATGGCCTTATCTTATATTGTAATAGAAAGGTACATGAAAAACATGATCCTTCTAGGTCTATGTAACAATGGCTGAATCCCTCTTTGCTAGGATCTAGCTTTTATTTCTGCTCTCATTTCAACAGTCTCAGATAAATGATACAAAGCATTTGAATCATCAGGTATCATGAGAGAAGCACAGCATTATACCTTAATTCAAACAGTGTCTATATCAGTCCATTGGCTGTTCCACTTTAGCTTTGCCTCCAGCCTAGCAGGTATTTTGAACATACCATAAGTAATATTACAATAATACGCATTAATTATAGAAATTTGTATTCATTTAAACAGAACAGTCAAAATCTTTTCATGTTAGTGCTGTATAATGCAAATGCAAGACTTAGCACAGATCTCTAGGAATTAATTTTTTAAAGGCATTATACAACAACTTGGAAGCTGAATTTGCCATGGTAACTGTTGTAGCTATCATATATACTTGAGTTAGAAGAATCAACAAAGCCCATAAATAAATAAATAAACTGTGTTTGTTTTAGAAACATGTCTAGTTGCTATCCTCATCTCCTATTTTCACAACAGTCCATCAGTCACCAAATGTCTGGCAGACAGGGCTTTATATCCAAAACATTTCCTTTAACTCTATCTGAAATGTAACTACTGGACAATTGTTCTGCAGGCATAATTTGGAAATGCTGGTGGATGCCTTCATTTTCATAAGGCTGAATAATGGAAACTATTCTGTGTCTTTCTGATCACATTATTTCTGAAGGGCAGCTTGTATAAAATTTAGGAGCTAACACATATCTTTATAGGTATTCAGCTGTCTCAATACATTATGCTCTTTTTCAAATATTTGAATATTGTCCTTCCACAAAATTGATACTGATTTTCAAGTTCTTGTACATCTAAAGCACTTAATGGCTTTGGTGCATTATATTCTTTAGTGATCTTTCATCTTCAGACGTACTCAGTTATTCGCTAAGGTCAGTGTTGTCTTGTTATAGTTCTCCTACTTATAACCTTGAGACATTTGAAGGCAGAGGATTTGTTACAATTAAGAATTGTAACTGTGAATCTTATCCTTTTTTTTTTTTTTTTTTTTGCTAGTCAAACAGTACAAAGCTGATGCTGCTTTAAAATCTCTTGTGATTATTTTATCACATGCTCTCAGAACAATCTCTGTTCTTGCATTAAAATTCTGCACTAATTGAATTAACAAACCAACATCAGTATTTGTAGTGTGACTAATTTATAGACTAATTGTCATTTACCATTCCAAACCATGAAAACAGCTCTCTGAATTTTGAAAACAATACACTGGATCTCAGTAGAATAAATACATAAAATGCTGAATTTTGCATATTATTCCCACTTTAGGGGAAATTAGCTCTAGTCTCAGCTGTCTTATTGTGTTAGAATACATGTTAAATACACATTATGCAAGATATGCATAATGCTTGCATATCTCCGTCTGACTTTTTAATCAAAGTTTACAGCTTTTAGACTTTTAATTAGCAATTTATATTAGAGTAATCCGCTTCTTTGAAAATGTATTGTAAAGTAATAAATATGACTTTCTACCATCATCCTCAATGCCTTCAGTATCTCTAGGAAATTGCTGAGGAAAGAGAACTGACCTCTGTTTTACCTGGGTCACTTTATCATGGCATGACCTGAGTCCAGCTTGAAAGATCACAATTCCAACACTGGAGCCTAGCTCCATATCTGAGTTTAGAAAGGAAAAGGATCATTTAACTTGCTGAATTACTGGCATCACCACTTCTATTCACTTACTGTTTTTAGGTGTAAGTTCTGCATGCCATGCCTCCCTAGGAAAATCTGGCAGTGACAGCCCAAGCAATTCTGTTCAAACACTGGACACATGACTGCTTTTCTTTGTTACAAAAATTTAGGGTTGGTTGTGATTCATCATTCATCTTATGATGAACTAAAAATAGAGCCTTCTTTCCTGAGTAGCACTCTGGAATCAGGCTGCAAAGTAGCCTATAGAACTCACAGTTCTTCTCCCCCTCCCCTAGTTAAAACTTACATGTAGTATATTTAACAAGGCCATCCGTACTGCACACATATCTTGGATCTTCATTTTAGCACCCTCTACTATAATTCCTAAGTTTAGCCATGTCAGTATAAATTTTATGTGTTTTCCAAATGGGAAGTTCATTAAAAATGAGTAGTTCCTCCCCAAAATTTGAATGAAAGTGTACAGACAATGCAAAAAAAAGAAAAAAAAAAAAAAAGATAGTTGGGTTAAGTCGGAGTGCAGGAGTTTTATTATTATTATTATTATTATTATTATTATTATTATTATTATTTTGTGGTTGCTGCAGTTAAAAATTTCAATGGTTTGTTTCCTACTAGAACTTAATGCTTTTAGTATTCACTAAAAGCAGATATATTAAAAAAGTTTTTTTTATATAAAAAAGATATATAAAAATATATATATATATTTTATATATCACAGATATATAAAAAAGTTCACTTTGAGGATATTTAAGCTTGATCATCATTCTCAAGTATCGTAAGCAGCCTCATTTATACAAGAAAAGCTTGTAGGGAGTTTTACCAGAATTCTGGAAAGCCATGAAGCAGCAGCATGAGTGGTTTACCCCTTTCTCCAGCAGCCACATAGTGGAATCTTAACCCTGAATCCTAGAACGAGAGAAGAAGTATTGTGTTTTTATTGCTGCATAGAACTGCTGTACTGGGATTTGAGAATGAAAATGGATTTAGACAATACTCTAAGGAACAATGTATTGTCCCTGAAAAAAAAAATAAATCAAATTGTCAATTCTCAAAACTGAAGTCTATCACGTTTCCGAGATCAGGTACCACTGCCCCCTGGCAATGCTGAGCATCCCACACCCCAGCTGCTACAGTCCTGGGCAGGGCGTCCTTGCTGCGTGCCAAGCTGTGTTAACTGCGTGGCGATTCAGCCATGAGCACGCTCACAGGTCTGAAAGAACACACACACATGGGCACTAGGCAGTGAGGATCATTGTAGGAGCTAGGACCTCTCTTCACACACACATGGCATGTGCTTTGTGGAAAGACTTTAAGACATAGTATACTTTAAATGCACTTTCAAACTTTCACTTAGTTTCTAAGATTGTGCAACTATTTAAAAACTATTTAAAACCATCAGATTGCAGTGTGGCACAATAAAAAATGGCATGCATTCTTAAAAACATAAAGCAATCGAAGTTAAGCAACTACAAAGCAAGTACTTTTTGCCTGCTTCTTTTACTGTTCAAGGCTTCAGACTTGCTTCAGAAAATGAAGCCTTAATGTAATCATCTTCTTTCTACCCTAGCCACTATTTCTGATGCACCTTTTAAGAAAATGGGCCTTATGAGAATTACCAGCAGGCAAGTAACTCGTTGTTAGCAGTCCAGATGCTGAACACTGAAATGCCACTGAAGTGAATAAATGCAAGCTTACACTAACTCAAGGTCAAGTCCGGTAAATAAGCTGAAATTATGCCTAACATGCTACTGAATTCTTGCACAGGGGCAGATACAGAAGTCAGCAAAGACTTAGCTCACAAAGTACAACATGCTGTTTAGAAGTTATGTGAAAAAAAACCTGCAGAAAGAAAGGTCATACAGCTCCTGAACAAATGTCAGAGCCTGCACCATCGCTGCTATTTTAAAAAGGGAAGAAAAAAAACCCTGCCTTTGCTGTAGATCAAGATCTCATGTCATGTTAAGGATCGCAACTGTACAGGTTGCCTGAGATGCTTCAGATTCTCTGAAATACCTCAGCACTGCTAAGTCACCAACCAGCTAAAAAGCCATGAACTTGCATCTTGGTTTTGGAAAGAGCTCTGAAATTGAAGTAATTGTTTTCTTATCTTCATATTCACTATAGATATAGTAGGAATTTTTGGCTCAGTTCTGCCCAAAGTTACACTAATATTTCTCTTCTGGGATGCCAGTGACGTTGGAGTCCCTAAGAGTACAGATGGCTGTACATTTCTAAGCACTTGCTGATACCTTCTCAGTACGTTTTAGGGCCAGTACATCATCTTCACCATTCCCTGTATCATCCCTGCCTTTGACCCCTTTAAAACAACAGAAGTTTCTCAGTTCTCTTCCAGAGATTCTCATTTCATGGGTAGTCGGTTTGCCCTCCTCCATCCTTCTTCTTTCAGTTAGTGTCCTTTAGGGATTTACTCTCAGTGCTTTTACTTTAATCTATTTATTGCTTTTAAGAACATTGCCTTTACCCATACAGATTCGATCGTCACTTGCACAGCAGCAGTTTAAATGTCACATGCCCCAAACTAAGCCCACCCTCTACCTTTTCAGTTGCTCCTTTCAGTTCCCCTTTTTCTGTTACGGCAACAGTCCTTGCGGTCCCCCAAGACACACGTAGGACATTGCCATCTTATCTGAAACACGCTTTGTTCTTTCTTTTGCTGAAATCTGTCCAGGTCTGTAGTATACATGTAGGAAAGCCATACAGTAGCCAACGGCAAGTGGGTTTCATATTGCCCGAAAAGAGTGACCGACTGTCACATCGACAGAGTACCCTTTGCCCCCAGAACTCTCTCCGCCCTGCCACAGCCCCCACTTCCCAGCACCCCAGCCACTTGCAGTTTGGCGCTGTAGGGAAGAAGAATGCAGCACAGGAGTGAACAATCATGTGCGTGCCTCCCAGTGATGCTGGAAAAAGAAAGCAGGCGGATCACGAGCAGCGGGGAGGCTCGGTAGTTCAGATCAGTGCCGCCTGGCAAAAAAAGCACCTGCCCGGACCCCACAGAACTAAGGGCTCGGCACTCATTTCATCCCAAACACGGCTCTAGGATATCCGCGGCGTCTTCTACGGCCCCGGGAGCTCCCCAGCTCCGCGGGGCGCCTCTCCCGGGGGGGACCCGGACCGGGGCCCTTCCTCCCTGCGGCCCCGGCGCACGGCGGAGATCCCGCGGGGACGAGCCGGGGGGACAGGGGTAGGAACAGGGACAGGGACGCGCGGGCACGGGGAACGCGCAGGGCAGCCGCGCGCACGGGGCGGGGGCGCGCTCGCGGAGGCGCGCTCGGGCCTCTCCCGCCGAGCCTTCACCTTGATCCGGACGTAGCAGTGGGTGCCCAGCGAGGGGTCGTTGAGGCAGGCGGGGGGGGTTCTCCCGCACCGCCCGGCGGAACGTCTCGCCCGGGCGCCGGCCGATGCTCCAGAGCAGCCGCAGCCCGGCGATACAGGCGCACAGCCCGCAGTAGCCGTACACCAGCGCCCAGAAGAGCAGCGCCCGGACGGTCGCCAGCAGCCGGCGGGCGGGCGGCGGGCACGCAGCGCCGGGTCTCGCCATCGGGCCCCGCCGCCGCCGCCCGGGAGGGGCTACGAGCGCCGCCGCCGCCAGGAGCCGCCCGAGCTGAAGCACCGGCAGCGGCACGCCCGCCCCGCGCCCCCCCCCCC